>NC_033643.1:3222285-3522285 GCF_001540865.1 Ananas comosus | reverse complement strand
GTATGTGTGTCTGTTTTGGATGGCGAGAGGGTGCTCCGTTGCAATCTAGGTATCGTAGGCCGAACTATGGAACAATCTCATAGAATACTGACTAAGGCTGCGTGTATTTGATTCTTCCTAGAGCATGAATTGGTTGGAGCCTTGATTATGGAGATCTCTTTTTTCTTCTTTTTTATTATTATTAATTTTTTTTTGAGAGAAAGACAGCAAGCTACCTGCTTCGTGCATTTTTTTAGAAATGAAATCAACTAGAAATGTGAAGCAACTAGGCTTCAAACTTGAGATCCCCTATTTTTAATGAGGTTTTGAGTTTCTTATTATATTTTATTGTTCTCCCAACATAATATGAAAAATGTGTTTGTTGCGCTCTTTATATTAGATTTTTTTTTTCCTTCAGTCGTTGTTAAATTTTGGTGCATATTTAGTAGAGAATGCTTAGGTTTTAGCAGTTTATCTGTGTAACTATGTTGAATCGTCTTGCTTTTAAGGATAATAAATTTATCTTGACCAGCCTGTTTATTTTTTGTTCAATGCTGCATGACAGGCTTACCAAGAATCAACTAAGGAGAAGAGGCGTGCTCAAATTGCACAAGGTTTGATTTCAAGAATCAGTATATAGCTGCCTAGTTTTGTTATTTTTGTCTCACAAGATACTTGCAGTTGCTAATACTTCTAATTTCTTTTTCGGATGTATACTAGATCTAGTACTTTGTTGACCAACTTTCACTTGTTGATTAGATTGTGCAGCTTGTCCTCAGATGTTGTCTTAGTTGTTATGTAGAGATGATCTAAGTAATAAGATTTGCTCCTGTTGAACACATATTTTACCGAACTCCTTGGAGAAACTCTTCTATATGCCTTACACCCACCTTGATAGGTTCAATCTTCACTGTAGCTGCTTTAGCCTCACAGTATGAAGTTTAGACTCTTTATGGAGTAACTACCACAAATTTCAACAATAATCAAATGTCAAATGTGTATATATAGGTTTGGCTTCTAGACTACAATTGAAAACAAAACTTTTATGAGGAAACATATAAACTATCCTTGTGTAGACTCTGCAGGCTTCATTGCTAATCATGAGACTCTTCTTCATGCAAATTAATATCCTAACATTAATACTCTTGGTCCTTTGACGGTTATCTTGATTTTATGTGCTTGTCTATTGTCAGTCTAATAGGCTGGTTTGTGGAGCAGTTGAGCTATGTAGTCTTGACTGCTAGTTTTGTAATTTATATAATTTTTCATATTTAAGTTAGTCTTGACTGCTAGTTTTGTAATGTTATATAATTTAAGATGATATAGTAACTTTCAAGGAGCTAAATATTTGTCCTTACTAGTCGAGGTGATTGGTATAGCCATTCTAATAGCTTGTATATGTGTTGCTGAAACTTAGTGTAGCTACAAGCTTGTTTTTGCTTGTAATCATATTTACTGGCTTGACTTGTTATAGTCTACATCATGTGGTTCTTTATCCATATCAGTTAATTGATATTCATTTTGCATTCTAGCTATTGCTACTGAGGTTTCTGTGGTCCCACCATCTCGGTTAATGGCATTAATTGGTCAGGCTTTAAAGTGGCAGCAACATCAAGGTCTATTTTCACCTTGAAAAATCTCTTAATTGAACATTATTAAGGTCTCCCAACAGTGAGTGTCATGAAAAATCATTGTGAGAACATATTTTTCTCTTTGTTTCAGGACTGCTACCCCCAGGCACACAATTTGATCTATTTCGAGGAACTGCAGCAATGAAGCAAGATGAAGAAGAAACGTACCCAACAACTTTAGTACACCAAATAAAGGTAATGTTATTCTATTTAAAAATTTCTTCTTTTAATGAAATTCCTGACCATGTTACATGAACACTTATCATACTGATGTAAAATAGCTGAGAAGGTAAACTAGAGAAATTTCTGCCCATGTTACATGAACAGTTTTCATTCTTATGTGAAAAAACTAGGAAATTTAACCACTAACATAGTGGTGTTGCTGAATCCACTGCTGTTATAATGTTACATACTTACATGTACTACCAAAGCTTTGTTCTTTATGCTCATCCCATCTGTTAATTCAATCCATACCAGGAAATGAGTAAGTACATATATAATCTTCACAGAAACTTCATAATATACAGAGTGATATTTGGTTATGTTTGTTTATGTACATGTTTAAGTTTAGTCATTTCAAATACATAAAATGATCTTTAAAATTGATCAAGGCTCTCCAGTTTATGCCCACTCTTACATGATCTAGCTGTTATGAACTGGACAACTTAGGGACTGAATTTTTATGTTAGTTTGATTCAGTAACTGTATTTTAATGTAATGTGTTTTACATAATAATCTGAGACTACAGTTTGGGAAGAAAAGTAATCCTGAATGTGCGCGATTCTCACCAGATGGTCAGTACCTTGTATCATGCTCAGTGGATGGACTTATCGAAGTAAGCTGCCCCCTCCCCTTCCTTTTGTTTTGGTTTTCTTGGGTTTTCTTCTGATGACATAGTGTTGTGATGCTTCTTATCTACACATTTTCAGGTTTGGGATTACATAAGTGGGAAGCTTAAAAAAGATCTTCAGTATCAAGCTGATGTAAGTTTTTAGCGCCGCCAACTTTACTTGTAAAACAGAGTAAATTGTTGATTCTTAAACATCTACCTCATGAGTTTCGAGTTAACATTTTTTCATGCTTGCTGCATTGTTTTTCTTAATATAATAATTTCATTTATCAGTTGGTTGTTTCCTTGGTTGTGCTTCTTGGAGCTGCTCGTCATTTAAAATTAATAATGTTCATATAATTGCATTCTGCCGCTGCATGCTGCACTGTAAGCATGCATTAGCTTATGTAGCTTTTCTTGTTTGAGGTCTGATAGTGATCTAATTCTCATGCAGAGCAAGGTAGTCAAGGTTATATTTTTAATTTTTCTCTTTCCCTTGGCCCTTTAATGTGAGTGATCTGTGCTTCTCCCTCACCCTAGGAAAATGGTGGGCTTTCAACATTTGCTGCAGGAAATATAAATATAAATATATATATATATATATATAGAGAGAGAGAGAGAGAGAGAGAGAGAGAGAGGGAGAGAGAGAGAGAGAGAGAGAGCTAGGCTGGAATACTCTTAAGAGTACCTACTGTCAAGTGCTTAGGCCCTTGGATCCCTGGAGTTTGCTAATTTGTGGTTGGAATAATATGGTCTAAGGGCCCAAAACTTGATAGTAGCTAACCTTAAAGAGTAGCCAAGTTGAACTCTCTCTCTCTCTCTCTCTCTCTCTACGGTTACACACTGGCCTTCACATGGTTCAAAACAGTATTTAACATCTTGTTACTTACCAGGCTAGTTTTAAGATTGGTGCAAAGTCTTTTTCAGTTTCAACAATGATCTGAGCAATGAATTCCAGATTTCTATCTTCTTTTGGAGGACTTATTGAGTTGTATTCATTCTTTGATTTATAATGCATGGGTTTCCCCCCTGTAGCAACGGGGTGCTTCTCATGCTGAGGCTATCACTTGGATGAAAAGATATCAGAAGTTTCAACTTCTAAGAAAAGTGAACCTTGTCTCAAATCAATGTTAGAAGCTTGTATATTTCTTCTGAATTTATATTCTTCTCATTTTTATGACATGCACTACTATAAATATATATATATATATATATATATATAATNTATATATATATATATATATATATGGAATTTTATGCATTAACTATGCGCGTGATACTAAAATTACAGTACTGGCCAACATGTGACTAATTAGCTTCTTTCTGAATTTGTTTCAGGAAAGTTACATGGTACATGATGAAGCTGTGCTCTGCCTTGATTTTAGCAGAGATTCGGAAATGCTAGCATCTGGATCACAAGATGGAAAGATTAAGGTAAGCATCTGCTTAGCTAGGCTAATATATTGCACCATAGTTAATTTGAGACCTGAGTTTGTCTTTTCACTTTTCTACTTATATTGTCAGCTGAAGGATCTTACTGCTTTTAATTCAGAACTAGAGTCAATATATTGTATCTTTTATTTGCTGCTGCTATTCTAAGTATATTTTTTCTGTAAATATTAAACTAATCAGTGTTAATCTTTTTCTTTTTCTAGGTTTGGCGTATCAGAACCGGTCAGTGCTTGCGGCGTCTTGAGAGAGCACATTCTCGTGGTGTTACTAGTCTTTCATTCTCACGTGACGGAACACAGCTACTAAGTGCATCCTTTGACAGCACTGCAAGGTTCCATAAAATTAGAATCCCACTCTTCCTATTCTTATCGTCTGCATTGCATTTCAACCTTTTCTGCAATCCTTACATGGTTAACTTTTTATTATCAAACTTAAGAAATTACAAGTTGTATATGAGAAATTGTTGTTGAAGGCGGCTGTCATGTAGGTGTCCCAAGCAAGCCGGACTGCCTAGATGAGTGCTGCGTAGATGGGCTAGGTCAATGCACCATCTGGGTGCTTGTTTGAGCCTCTAGTTGGTGTTTATTTGCCTCGGTGCTCTCCTAGTGGGGAGTAATAATTTAAAACTGAACAAAACCAGCACTAAAAACCAGCACTAAAACATGCAGTTAGATTGTTAGGCCTTTACATCCCTAGTAATGTCACGCAGCTACATGAAGAGTCATCATGCTTCTCTCTCTTTGCATTCTCATCTGCTGTGCACATCGTATAACTACTGTTTGCTCTCTCATTTTGGCGTGCTCTCTCTTGCTCAAAGCAGGACCACATTGTCTCTCTCTCATTGTCTTGTTATTCATGTGGGCATACTTTGCGTACTCGTCTTGTTTAATTAACACTTTTTACAAGATCTGATTATATTTCTACAACTGTATGAATTGAAATCGGTATGCACTTTGAATTAACTAAAGTGGACTACAATATGCAGCTTTTTAGACTTCTTGCATAAATTCTAGTTTCTTGGGCCACCACCTTAGCCATCTTTTTTTCGTGGATTTTGTGGTAGTATGTTGCCTTTTGTGGTAGTATGTTGCTTAAATTGGTCCATTAAAATAATGGAGCCTTCTGAACCTAAATTTGTTTTATTAATGTCAGAATTCACGGTCTCAAGTCAGGGAAGATGTTGAAGGAATTCCGAGGTCACACCTCTTATGTGAATAATGCAATTTACACAAATGATGGTAGCCGTGTTATCACTGCTTCAAGTGATTGTACTGTCAAGGTGCAGAGCGTTTCTTTCTATCCTATTAATCAGCTAATATATATTCTTCAATTTTTATTAGACTATATTTACAAATTCATGTTATAATGGCTGTTGTAGGTGTGGGATATGAAAAGTACAGATTGTCTACACACATTCAAGCCACCACCTCCTTTAAGGGTATTATGAACGTTGTACAATTTTTTTGTTTCCTTATATGATCGAACTTAATTTCTTTTGTTACTATTATAGTGGATGTTAATATGCAATTCCTTCAAAATACTTGCTAGGGAGGAGATGCTTCGGTGAACTCCGTTCATTTGTTTCCCAAAAATACTGAGCACATTGTTGTGTGTAATAAAACATCGTCGATATATATCATGACTCTTCAAGGCCAGGTACATCAATGATAGCTGACGAATGTGTTCACGCTAAAATTTTTCGAAGTGCTTATGCGTTTTATTACCTCTGTTAGAAGTATTATTACATTTTAGTTTTGTTGTCGTATGTAGTTACACAACCTATGGCCTGCTCTTTACAATATTCCCCCAATCTATCTGTCAACCTTATTTGTTGCTAATTACTGTACACAATGCGCATAATTAGTTTCATGCTGTTGAAAATCAATATTATGCTTTTCTTTTGTGTTGTTAATATTATTATTTTTTGGACTGACTAAACATTCAACGGAAAGTTGAGGTGATTGTTTTGTTTGGAATGCTGCTGATGGCATTATCCGATGAGGGATTAAACGCATCTTATTACTTTAGTAAATCTAACAATTTGATTATATTGCAGGTTGTAAAAAGTTTCTCATCTGGTAAGCGGGAAGGGGGAGATTTTGTTGCGGCCTGCGTCTCCCCGAAAGGAGAATGGATATACTGTGTTGGTGAAGATATGTAAGTAATTTTATCTTGGCGAATCTTTGTTTATCAAGCCCTTTTAATTCTGCTCAACCCATGTATATGTGTCTATCTCCACATCTTCATCCAAAAGGAATGATAATATCAACTGTTTTTTCGGCATGAAAAAGCTAGCGAAGATGTGATGGTCCTATTTAGTTTCGATCTTCTTGTTGCTGGTAACCACGTACCTTTCTTGCGTTCCCATTGTGGAAAGCAAAATTTGTCCAGTGTTGCCACTCTACTTTGTCAATTATTTGACTAAAGATTGGAAATTTGGATAAGTTATGCATCAAATCTTTGATTCATGCCCCATAAAATGAAGATTAATAGGTGGTGTTTCGAGGTAATTGACATATAGGAAGTTTCTGGAAAAATTATTACTGCTATTTGTTCTTTTCTTTTTCCTTTTTTTTTTTCTGGAAGTATTATGAGTGATTTTTTTTTCTCCTCATGTACTGGGACAAAGCACTCATGCTATGATACTGAAGTGAAATTGTTTTGTTTTTTTTTTTTTTTTTTTTTTTTTTTTTTTTTTTTTTTTTTTTTTTTTTTTTTTTTTACATCTCTGTTATACTCCCTGTGTAGATTTGTTATTTTAGTTCTCCTTTCCAAAAAAATAATGTATGTTCATTCTTGGTGATCTCTTTTCTCTTTTACGTTTTCTCTCTCTATCTTTCATCAGTACATAATCTTCTTTAACTAGGTGACTATATTTAATATTACATTTTTTTCTCTCTTTTCTTTTAAATCCCTGCAGGAACATTTATTGTTTCAGTCATCAAACTGGCAAGCTGGAACATCTAATGAAGGTTAGCAGATCCATTAGTCGGTCTCATTACGCCCCATTATGTGTTTCTTGCAGTTTTTCAAATTTCTTTCACGGCCATTGGTTCTATTTCCTTTCGCGGCATACCTTTTTTGTTCTCTCTTCGGTGTCTCTTATTTAACGCGGCGGTTAGAGAGAGCAAATATGTAGCTAATGTGTTATCGCGCTTTGCTTGTTTTCCTCTTTGAGATCTTTCATTTTCACTCATATAATCTTATTTCGTTTACGCAGGTCCACGAGAAAGACGTAATCGGAGTCACCCATCACCCTCACAGGAACTTGGTGGTCACCTACGGCGAAGATTGTACCATGAAAATATGGAAGCCTTGATTTGGTCGGCACGGATTCGCGCTTTCCAGTTCCGGAGTGTTGGCCTAGTTTGTACACTTTTTTTTTGTATTTTTCATATCTTTATTTTTCGTAGTTTCAAGTGTAGTATGTAGGGGAAAGATGATGGTTTATCGGAATGAATTTATGTAGTTGACGGGAAAGAGGATGATGAAGGAACAGTCCATATGATTAGAGTAGCACTTGGGTTGGAAAAGGGTGATTGGTAGATCATTTTATATTGAGAAAGAACCGCCGCGATTCTACCGGTATTATTGCCATGTAGATTCGAGTGGAAAAAAATATATTACTATAAAAACATTTATCTGATCAGAAGCTAACTATTTAACTTTTCGTCATTTTTATCCGAACATTCTTAACGGGCAATCTCTCTCTCTCCCTCTCTAACAAGCAAAAAGACAAAGCCAATAAAGAAATACACTGATTCAGTGGATATGCACAAATGAATCATCCATAGATTACAAACAAGCAACTGTGTCGTGCTCGGAGCTGCTTAATAAAAACGAAAACTTAAATAAAAGCTCAGGACCGCAGCAATCATCGCTTGAGCTTTGCTTCTTTGCGGTGGCTTCCGCGTAAGACAAAAGCTTAAAATAAGCGCGCGCTTCGGCTGAAGGCAAAAGCTTCAAATAAGCGCAGTTAGTGCTCACTCATCTTCTTCACCTTCGCTGCCGTATGAGGCCAAAGCTCCCAATGCGCCAACCTTGGTACTACCATCATCATCGTCAACCTTTGTACTACCATCATCATCGTCGTTGGGCGGCTTATCATTCACATGTCCGTTTGACGGCAAAAATGGCTTTTGCGGAACTTGAGTGGACTTGTTTGACGGCAAAAATGGCTTTTGCGGAACTTGAGTGGACTTCTTTGACTCGGGGCCGGTCTTCGCCTTCTTCTCCTGTGGTTTCACAGATATAAATATGTTTCTTGGACCCGCAGGCTGACTCCTCTTCGCAGCTGGTTTCTTTTCCTGCATAAGCAGGAAGTTTAGGAAAAGAATGTTTGGATATAGCCCTTGTATTTGGACAACTTTTTTTTTTTAAGGTAAACTTCAATTAACCCCCCTATAGTTTAGCTTATTTTCACTCTGCTACTCCGTGGTTCAAACAGTTGCAGTAAACTACACTGTGGTTTAGTTCATGCTCCATTTTCCATCTTGCGGTATAAAAAGTTACGCTTAACTATCCTGTGGTTGCTAAGAAATTTTATGTTACTAATCCTATTTGAAATTAAATTTTTTTGATAAAATAGAGATGAAACCACAAGATAATTAATTGTAATTTTTCAAACCCCATGGTAGCAAAATGAAAATGATATAAACCACAGGGCAAATTGAAGTTTAACTAACCATTTAATGACTTTTACAAAGTGATTATAAACATGGCTAAGACAGGTCAATTTGCAAGAAAAGTGAACAGAAATCAATTGTCTTTTAAAGGTCAGGGACTGTAGTTCAATCTATGTAAAGGTTCAGGATCAAATACCAGAGCAATACATTTTTACCCATAAAAAAAAAAAAGAAAAGAAATTGTAAGAGAGAAATTTATTGCCAAATCCATTCCTCGTAATAATACAACACATGAAGATAGTCACCCCAATATACTTTGACTAGTTGTGAGTTGTGTTATAATAAAGGAATAATATGTGTATGCCCTTCAAAACTTAAAAAATATTAATTTATCCCTGATTGACCAGAATACGATCGTTCATTTCACAAAATTCCTTCAAATATATCCTGCCCTCTAGGGTTCACTAATGGGATTGGGGTTCTAGAAGGGTATTTTGGTAAACGAGAAGTAAATTTAAAAAATTGTGATAGTAGTAAGGGGTATATAAGTAAAAGCCCCTACAAAAAATGTACATATATACTAAATAATATCGCATTCCTGTGGTTTTAGTAGACACTAACCTCGGCCGTGGGGACGGTAGGAGTATCTTTTAGTTCGCGGACAATAGAGGCTCGTGCAGCTACCGCTTCCTGCAAAGATAACACAGGTCTAGGCATTGTAAAGAATAAAAACAACTAATGCAATCAGTAGGCTGACAATAACATCAACAATCACTAAGCAGCTATGTTTGTTAATTCAGGCTGCCAATGTACTTTAAATTGGTATCAGCTGGACTATTCACTTGTCAGTCTGATAGACTGATAGAGTCGTGAATAGCATGTAACTAGTATTGGCAGGAAGCAAACAAAGTAATACACGGCCCAGAAAGTATAAAAATCCAAGTATAAGTCCAAAAAGAGTTGCTCCAACTGAGCACTGGAAAGGTATAAACACACCTGGAAAATACGAAGTTCTTCTGCTTCCTCATTCGCCAACTGCTGCTCATATTCCCTCCTCGACTGCATGGGTGTAACAATTAAGTTAAGGAAATAAAAAAAATGGGGAAAGGCAAAACAATGTAATCGACACATTGAAAATAAGTGCCGCTAAGAAAGTCTACATATGTCATTCATGCTATACGTCAATGCTGTGTTAAACTCAATTAACGGAGATCACTGACTAGTTTCTTACAGTCCAAGCAGACTTAGACTAAGTTAACCATAGTGCAAGAGTGCTAAATGAACATCAACCATGAAAAAATGTTTTCCAAGAAATTTATCTGCATGTTAAGTATTAATATGTATTAATATGACATAGCTGACCATAGAAGCTTCTTTTTCTTTTTCTTTTTTATCCCCTTCACTCTATGCAACATGGCATAACCAAAATGTTAGAAAACTGGAAAATAGTTTGTTACCTTCTCAAGCACGACGGAAAACTAGAGTCTATATCATTCTAATAGACCAAGAAAAAGACGCAAAAGCCAGATAAACCAGACTAAAATGTTTCAAATGGATCAACCTGACGATAAAAGATATCCTAGTAACAACACTTAGAAGAAGATAGTTCGGCTTTACCTAGCAAATAATACGCAATAGTTAGCAATTGCTCTCCCATACACTGATACTGCTACCAGAGTCAATGAACAAAAGGATTTTAAAAAGCTCACCGACTCCAAATTGTCCAAAAACTCGGTCTCATCCTCATCCAGCGCTTTGGGTGGTCCTGTAATATCAAGATATCATATATTTCTTTCCATAAATAGCAGGCAGCTTCAGAGTTCTTAGAAATTAAAAAGACTTATGCCAATCACAAATAGACGATAATAGTTCCCAAATCAATTGGACCCCATAGAATAAACTAAAAAAAAAAAAAAAATCATATTCCTTCACACAAATTGAGGCTCTACACCAATAAAGATGAGATTAGTTAGTCATTGCCTTCCTAGAAAACTCTCAAGTTTGAGAGCTCGCTATCCGGTTGGAACCACAGTCTAATCTATTCCTCAAGGCCATGAAAAAATTGCGGGTTATGGTGCGACATCAAAATTTTTAAGCTCATTTATTTACAACCACTCCTGCTAAACCAAGAAACTTGAAGATTAGACTGATGCGCAAAAAGCAATATGATTTCACCAAGTTAAAAAGGAATAGCTCAATGTCAAAATCGAATAAATGCTAGGTGATTTAATATATGATAACCATAAATATACCTCTGCTATCAAATGCCAACTCCCTAAAATAATTGTATTCTAATTATAATGATCAGAAATAATTAATCTGCCAAGAACTTGAATGTTCTACGCTTTGTGCTAAAGGCACAAATGGCATGTTACCTCATCATATTTCAAGAACAGTAAAACATGAGTTTCATTAGTCAATTATAGGTTAAAAAACAAAATACTACACAAGACTCACTATGCTTGAATCTTTCGTTGAATTCTGCATCCTTCCGGTCTTTATTCTCCTTTAGGATCTGCGAGAAACCAAATTCACATAAGCACAAAAGTAATCACACAAATACCAAGATAAAGGCAAGAGATAGCTCTACAATTCATCACACAAACATGCAGGTATGTAAGAAATTAGAAACAAAGAATAACAAGATAATGTTTCTCAAGCAATCATCTAACGACACTAGCAGTCCACATGCAATATCCAAGCAAACATTCCTCCTCAAAAACAGTACTGCATATCACTTCGTTTTTATTCTCACAAGCTGTATAGATAAAATCAGATCATACATAATGGTTTCTACCTTTCATATTTAAAAGATCTGCTGGTAATTCGTGCAATGTAAGATTTTTTTTTTCCCCTTGATCGCAACTGTGGAATTTGTTTCTAGTCCATTACAGGGTCCTCAAAATCATAATTCTTTACTAGGCAATTTAACATATTCCAGTAAAAATGACACAAAACCAGGATATACTACGCCATTGTCAGGATCATTTTGTACTCCCCATCCATCGATTACTACATGCCCCCTAGAGTAAACACAAAAAAAAATATGCCGAAAATGATGTTCATATCAAACATGCCCTAAACCCTACGAATCATGACTGGGCAAAAGGCGCTTCGAATCCTTCGGATCCTTGCTATTTGGCAACATGAACCCTACACCATACGAAAACCCGAGAAATCACAACACGGAGTAACAGATCAGCGGTGGTGTTTACCTCGTACAGGGGCTTGTCTCTCTGCGCGGTTCCATCGTCGGCGCGCTCTCCTCTCGTCCTCTTCGCTTGATCGATCTACAATCGGGGGACTCCGAGATCTCAGATCGCGGTCACAAAGCTTAAGGTTTAGGATTAGGATTAGGGTTAGGGTTTAGGGATTGAAGGACCTGCTCCTCGGAGATGAAGTTGACAAGCCTGAGCCGCGGAGCCTCCGCTGCCTCCTCCTCCGCCATCTCCTCCGCCGCCGCCGCCGCCGCCGCCGTTCTCCTCCTCCTCCTCCTCCTCCGGCTCCTCCGTGGCTTGGTCGCTTCGCGCTAATTGCTCTTATATACTTATGTGTATAGGAGCAAGGCTAAATTACAGAAAACGCCTTATAAAACTCTCTTTTTTACTTTTTGTATGTTACTTTTAAAAATTTATATTTTATCTCTTTAATATTTCAAGTTGTTGCATTTAACCCCCATTTCACTATTCCATTCATTTTTTATAATAATTTATATAAAAAATATTCTTCAAAATAACTTAAATATAGTAAACAATTATTTTTTTATAAAAAAATAAGTATAATTTGGTTTTTTTAATCTCTATTAACGTCGTACTTTTTAAAAATATTTCTAAAATTTTAGGATATAAAAAATAAAATTTGAAAGTCCAAGAAAAAAAAAAAAGTAAAAAAGGCATTTACAAAGAAATTATCTGTAATTTAGCTTTATATATATACAAGTGTGTGTTAAGTCCGGCTACTATTCTTTTTAGAACTCCTTCTCTTAAGTTATTTTAGATACAGAAATTTTGAATCGATGATCCGTTAAAGTTGATTTAAATATTTATAATGTATAGAAACTAAATTTTATAAATTTTAAAAATCATTATCAAATTTATTGAAGTATTTAAAAATGAATAGTAAAAAACGAATAATCTTATAAAAATAAATGTTAGACTTTTACAATTCATGATTGGAGGTACCAAATGTTTTTTAAATAATATAAATTTATCAAAAATTTAAATTATTTGGATTATTCTATAACAAGCAAACGACTCATATGGACCGTCAAAAATTATTAATTTTTTTTTTATCTTTTGATCACTGCATAAATAATTTTTAAAATTTATAAAATTTAATTTTTGAATATTTTAAATACTTCATATCAACTTTAACAATTTTGATCATTAATGCGAAATCTCTATTTTACATGCCGTGCAACTAGTTTTTGTAGTTAATTGCACCATTGGTCCCTAACGTTTCTCTTATTCTATTTTAGTACATTTTTTTTTCTTTTCCCAAAAAGTGCCTGTATTTTTATAATTTATTTTAATTTAGTCCTATCGCTAAATATATTATTAATTCCAACAAAATTTGTGACATTAGTACCATATCAATATCAAATCTTTTCACATGCCAAAATTTATTAAAGCCAATAATATTTTAAATGATAAAGATTTAAGAAAAATAAATTGTAAAATTTAGAAATCTTGTTGTGAAAAAAAGAAAAAATCAGAATGGAAATGTAAAGGTTGGAGTTAAGCTGGATAGGTGCAACTAACACCTCTAACAAGTATAATTTACGCCCTAGTCCCTAAACTTCTAGCAAAGTTTTTTTCTTTTTCTAAAATATTCCACATTCCACGCTTAGAACTTTAAAAGAATTTTAAGTAATCCTTATATACTTACAAATAAACATCGTGCATCTATTGAACCTTAATTTATCTCATATTTTAATGGTATTATTTGTTGAATTATATTATTTTTTCTATAAAAATTAAACTATTCGATAAAAATATGAGATGAATATAAATAGAATAGCGGAAAATTTGTGGTGCACAGAAATACAAATAAATTAAGTGCATATAATTTTTTTTACAAAATAAAAAATAAAGCGAACAGAAGTTCAAAATTTTGTTCTCTCAAAATAAAAGAAGTTGGAATGTTATACTTTAGAAATTTAAAGCACATAAAACTTGACTGAAAGCTCGAGAACTGGCATAAAATTTTAACTAAAATTTATAAATAAAAGGGTAAGAAAATAATAAATTAAACTAGTCATTAGAACTACTAAAGTTTTACAAAATTTTAGGTTCACTAACCTTTGTTAGTTAATTCGCGAATTATTAAAAATCCGAATTAAACGGTCCATTTACGAATTTTTTTCCGAAGAAAGAAAATTATTCGCGAATTTTTTGACTAGTCAAATAATTTGTGAATTATTCACAAATTATTGAAAATCTGAATAAAAAATAAATTTTATGTTTAAATATATATATTATCTTATTTTTTTAACAAATTTTAAAATTAAAAAATAAATTTTATACGTATTATACCCGTATCGACTTTTTGCCGAATTCGAATTATCACTAACCATGGTGATCCAAGGTTTAGATAAAGTTGAGGGAGCAATTTCAGAAAAGGCCATAGTGGAGGGATTCCACTACATTTTTACCATAGTGTAAATGCCGATTAAAAAAGTAGTAAAAATAAAAAAAATAAGGAGAGAGAAACGCCATCGCTCGCGGAGCCGATTCCGAGCCCCTCTCTCTCTCTCTCTCTCTTCGGCGTTGTTTCATCTCCTCGCGCTTCCCGATTCGATTGCTCGGCCCCGCGCGCTCTTATCCTAAATCGGTTCTCCAAAGCAGGTGAGGTAGATCCTTCGTTGGATTCACAATCGCTAACCCGATCTCTGCTCTTTTTTGGGTAATTTGTAGATCTAATTCGTTTTTTTTTTTTTTCTCTTTTTGAGGTGCTAGGGTTGATCCATTTTTAGCTTATTTTTCTCTTTTTGATAGATCTTTTTGGGAATGGGGTGGATCTGATCTGATTTGGTGTTTATCACGTGGTGTTTTCCCGTTCAATCCGGAGGAAAAGGTTGCATTTTTGGTTATTTTTTGGTGATCTGTTGTAGGATGAGTGTGTTGTATCAGTGTAGTCGGAACAGGGTTGAAAAGATCATTTCATAGGTAAAAACCGAGGAAACATCGCAATATAGGAGAATTTAGGAATTAAAGTGTTTGTATGACAAGTTCTGGAACTAAGATCCTGCTTGGCCCTGCTTCTGCTTT
The DNA here is from genome assembly GCF_001540865.1 of Ananas comosus. Classification (NCBI taxonomy): domain Eukaryota; kingdom Viridiplantae; phylum Streptophyta; class Magnoliopsida; order Poales; family Bromeliaceae; genus Ananas; species Ananas comosus. Next base: position 3,507,500 of record NC_033643.1, on the reverse strand, counting down.
TAGCAACAGCAGCGAAAAATCTGGAGCTTTTGCTGCATCAGAAGCAGAAATAGGTTCTGAGCATCAAGAGTATAAACCCCAATTTGGTGCTTCAGAGTCTGTTGCAGGAAGAAGCTTGGGTCCGAGGATATATTAGTATTGTGTACTTAATTATAGCACCACTCGATCAACATTTCATCGAACAACTTTGCACCCTACAACAGGGCCAAACAGGCCCCAAGTTGAAATATCAGGATCATATAGTGAAGGTCCATATATATTTGACCTTGTTACTCTTGCCACTTGAACTGTAAATGCTAATGTTATTGAAAAAGAGCATGTGAAAGATCTTATGAGAGTTAAATGTATCATTTAGGAAATGACCAAATATACTTGCTTGTAAGAACAGAATAGACGATAGATATAGATATAGATACAGATTGATAGATATGGATAGATCTGCCAATTCCCTATCTTTTATTCTATTTAGAATCATGGATCTATGATGATAACTTCCATTCTTTTAGTCCTTGTGAAAATGATGATGCAATTTTCTTATTTCCTGCGATTCTTGAGTGGATTAGTTTTCTTCATTAACCCAATTGTTATTGCTATTTTCCTGTATACAGAGTTTAGAAGTGTATCTTTATATAGGATTTAATAAGAGATGGATAGTAAGCCACCGCCTGTTCCTCCTGGGTATACTCCCCCAGTCCCTTCCCAAACCACAACCACCCCGCACCCTGAGAGGCGACCAACCCCTCCCACATTCTCCTCTCCGTCGTCAACAACTTTCTCTCCTCAGAGACCTTATCAAGACCAAATCCTACTGTCTTCATCAAGAACGCCAAGCTCATTACCGGGCGAGGGGCTTCAAACAGGCAGCCCTCTAACCCAATTCAGTACACCTCCTGGTCCACCTGTTTTCTCTTCCCCATTGCGGCCTGCTGCTGTGCCATTCCGTACTTCACCAGTTTCTCCTCAGCCTGTGGCTTTCTCGGGGGGCTCATCTTTACCGACATCTTCTTCGCCACACTATTCTAATGGATCGCATGAATTGCCTTTGCACCATCCTGCCAGTGTTGATGAGTCGACTTTCGAGTCGCCCTATGTGCTCTTTTCTGCACACAAGGTAAGAATATGTTCTTCTCTGCTCCTTTCATCATAATGTGGTAGCCTGATGATTGTGCAATAATATGTTGCCACACAAGGTTGTCGGTTGGGCTCTTTGTTAAATTCCGTTAAAGTTTGAGCATGTGACATTAATGCGACTTGATAGAGTTGCTGTAAACAAAGATTTAACTACTTCAATTATTTATTTTCTGTTTTAGAAATACTTTAATAAGCCACATGAATATCATGTGCTCGATTCCTATGACATTTTATGATGGCTGAAGCACTGTGTATTGGTGAAATCAGGCTGCTCCACAAGGGCATATTGAAAGTTTTGCTTCACATGGCTTGCATAGCTTCAAATTGCTTTGCCTTTTATCAGCGAACAGATTTGCTAGAAATAACTTCACATTGCAAGTGTTTTAACTGTCCTTGATTGTCTCATATTACTTTTGTTGTGCATGCTATTTTCTCTTCCTTTAGGTCTTGAAACGTAGAAAACAAGCAAACGTCTCAAGCTTGGGATTTGGAGCATTGGTTTCTCCTGGGAGGGAAGTCGCCCCTGGACCTGAGGTAGTGCAACGTGAACCTCATCGTTGCCAAAACTGTGGAGCTTATGCCAACCTGTACTGTGAAATTTTGATTGGTTCAGGCCAATGGCAATGTGTAATTTGTAAGAAACTAAACAGCAGCGATGGGGAATACATAGTCCCCAGTAAGGAGGACCTTCTTCATATAGCAGAGCTTTCATCTTCAGCCATTGATTATGTTCAAGCTGGCGATAGAAGGCCAGGATTGATTCCTGTCTCCGACTCAAGAATGTTGGGTCCAATTTTTCTTGTCATAGATGAATGCTTAGATGAAGCACATTTACAACATCTACAAGGTTCTTTACATGCTTTTGTCGACTCACTCCCCCCCACTACAAGAATTGGTATAATTTCATATGGACGAACTGTATCAGTCTATGATTTTTCTGAGGGGTCAATGGTGTCCGCTGATGTGCTTCCAGGAAGCAAATCTCCAACCCAAGATTCTATAAAGGCGCTTATTTACGGTGCTGGTATTTACTTGTCGCCTATACATGCTTCACTGCCTGTTGCCCACACCATCTTTTCTGCACTGCGACCGTACAAACTCAGCTTGCCTGAAGCTTCGAGGGATCGATGCCTTGGCACAGCGGTGGAGGTTGCCCTAGCAATAATTCAAGGGCCATCGATTGAGATGTCACGTGGAATCATTAAACGGTCTGGAGGCAGTTGTAGGATACTGGTTTGTGCAGGGGGCCCAAATACTTATGGACCCGGATCTGTGCCCCATTCTTTTAACCATCCTAATTATGCATACATGGAAAAGACTGCAATGAAGTGGATGGAGCATTTAGGCCATGAAGCACACCGACATGACACTGTAGTCGATATACTCTGTGCGGGGACTTGTCCTGTTCGGGTTCCAATTCTCCAGCCACTGGCGAAGAGTTCGGGTGGCGTGCTAATACTTCACGACGATTTTGGTGAGGCTTTTGGGGTTAATTTGCAAAGAGCTTCTACTAGGGCTGCTGGGTCACACGGTTTATTCGAGATACGGTGTTCCGATGATATTCTTGTGACCCAAGTTATAGGGCCTGGAGAAGAAGCACCTGCTGATTCTCATGAAACATTCAAGAATGATGCTTCTTGTTGCATTCAGATGCATAGCGTTGAAGAAACTCAGAGTTTTGCGATCTCCATGGAAACAAAAAGCGACATTAAGAATGATTTCGTCTACTTCCAGTTTGCTGTTCGTTATTCTAATGCATATCGAGCAGACATTTCTAGAGCGATCACTGTGAGGCTCCCTACAGTTGATAGTGTGTCAAGTTATCTTGGGAGTGTACAAGATGATGTGGCTGCTGTCCTTACTGGTAAGAGAACCCTCTTGCATGCTAAAACTTCTTCTGATGCTGTTGATATGAGGCTTACAGTGGATGAAAGGGTTAAGGATATTGCTCTTAAATTTGGGTCTCAAATGCCGAAATCAAAGGTTTATCGTTTCCCAAAAGAGTTATCGTCTCTACCTGAGTACTTGTTTCATCTGAGGAGGGGCCCGCTTTTAGGAAACATAGTTGGGCATGAAGATGAAAGGTCTGTATTGAGGAATTTATTCTTGAATGCATCATTTGATTTATCTCTCCGCATGGCGGCACCGCGTTGTCTGATGCATCGCGAAGGCGGCACTTTTGAGGAGCTGCCGGCATACGATCTTGCCATGCAATCTAATGCTGCAGTAGTGCTTGACCATGGAACGGATATTTTCATATGGTTGGTATGTTATCCATGACCTCTTCTTTGTTTCGTTGCTGGCCAGTACGCTTATTCTTTCAAACTTCTCATTGATAATTGCAGCTGCATATCAGTGTTTGTTGTAGAATATTTGAAGCTGTTTTTGATTTTCTATTGGTGATTACCAACGTTTCTCAGAATTGGTTTTCTGATCAGATTGGTACCTTAATTTAATTTGTAATCCTTCTAGCATTTTCCTGAATGTTCAAGTAGGCAACTCCAATCCTTCATTCGTTATCTCCTTTTCCCACTCGTGAAGTCAATTTTTTGATAATATTGAGAAGCATGTCGACCATCCTCTTTTTTCCGTGCTTTGGTTTTTCTGCTTTTGCGTGCATGAGAAACTAAAGTGATCGACTCTCGGTGAGTTGTGTATTGTTATTGGTTCAATATTTTTGACCAATCAGATGCCTTTTAGAGCACTACTGTCTGTAGATTCGGATTATTGTAATTCCCAGTTTTGAAATTCGTATGAAATGCTATTGCTTGTAATCTTGATTTCCACATTCAGTTTATCGGCTTCTTCATCTTCTTTGTTCCCTTCGTGTCTGAACTTTTTATTTATTCTTGAAGTGGGTGATGGGGTAGGTAGATTAGATTTATTACAAACTCTAGGAGTTCTTAATTAGGCAGGGCCAAAGGCAGATATTGATGGTATTTATTGCTGATCCATAGGCATATCTGTAATTATGTTATTTGCTGTTGATTATATTCAGGGTGCTGAGTTAGCAGCTCAAGAAGGAAAGAGCGCAGCAGCTTTAGCTGCATGTAGAACGCTGGCCGAAGAGCTTAGTGAGCACCGGTTTCCAGCTCCGCGGATTCTTGCATTCAAAGTCAGTTCTAATACACTTGCTCTTGCTTTTTCTCCTTCTTCTGGAACACTTTTCTAGGAAAGTATGATAATTGATAAATGATTTGCATTAAGATGCGGAATATTCTCATCTGTTTCTGTTATTATTACTACTTGCTTCCCTTATATATGTAATGCTATATTTTAGTATATTTACATAAAGAAGTGAGGTACTGTCCACTACCTGATAGTGCATGGGGGTTGGTACTTAAAAAGTCTCATTTTTTTGACACCATCAAACAAGATCTAGATACAAGGTATTTGAAGTACTCATAGAACTTTTTTTTTTTTCCCCTCTTTTCTACATCATCTATTTAATCATCAAATTGTCTCAAAGTTGACTATTTATTGATGTTTCATTAATAAATTGATTTATTACCAAATGAAATGTTTATCCAACATTTGTAAAGAAATTCATTGATGTCTCTTGATTTGCTCGAATGTTGCTACAGGAGGGGAGCTCTCAGGCTCGCTACTTTGTGTCTCGATTGATACCGGCGCACAAGGATCCTACATATGAGCAGGTATACTAATGTTCTTCTCGATTATTTTGTGTTCATAGCCTCTTTTAGAGGTTCCTTTCGATCTTGTAATAAAAAAGAGAAGGGTAATACGAATATCAAAAGAAAGTAAAATTATTCGCTCTCGTGCTTTTTTGCCCCCATTGGTCTCAGGAGGCGAGGTTTCCTCAATTGCGGACGCTAACTCTGGATCAGAGGGCGCGGCTAAAGAGCAGCTTCATTCACTTCGACGACTACAGCTTCTGCGAGTGGATGCGTAGCCTGAAATTGGTGCCGCCCGAACCGAGCTAAGGAGAAACCATCGGAGACGCCATTTTGCAGAATTCTTTCTTCGCACGCTGGGTCGCCGCGATTATACTTCGCAGAATCACCAACAGCAAGATACTTGTATTCAGATTTGTGGTGACAAATTTGGGAGAACTTGAGTTGTTCAATGGTGGTTGAAATGGTGGATGAATACAGATTAGGGACTGTAAAAGAGTCATTTTAGAATTTTGGTTTCTGATTGTGCTCTGTAGCCAATTTAATTGCTGGGGTCAACATCAAGGAGGTCACCTGGAATGAAAGAATAAGAATTGATTCATCAATAATCAAAGAATTTATACTGCAACAGGGAGCAAAAAAGGTGATGTACAGGGATGCTATGATGTTTTAGAGATTGAGCATTCCATTTGATAATTGACATCGTCAAGCCTTATAATTTAGAGTATTAAGATAAAAATTTAAGCGTGCATCAACACGGACTACAGATCGTATCTATCGTATCGTATCGTATTAATAAAATATTGGCACGATTTGGCACGATTTGGTTTCGTTCTTGTGGCACAGTTTAAATTTTTTTTTGAACTAGTAAGCAGTTTTTCCAATAAAATTCAAAAAAAATTATAAAGATACAAATAAGTAATTAAAACATTTTATTGTTAAAAAAATAAATATTTCGTGTCATCAAGTGTGGGCAATATTTTTTATTAATAAATTTTCGGTAACACTCCATGTCACGTCTATACATGTCCCTACAAATTATGCAATTACCCTACCGTTTGGTTCGGGAATAAGCAAGAACTAGCTATTACAGGGATAAATATAAATATGGGGATAAGAAAAATAGCATTTGGATGAAAATTGAGTTGTTCCCGGGGATAAGAAAAATATTAAGAAGTTTTGTATAAAAAATGGAGATGTTGGTGGGGATAACCGAGAACTACTATTCTCGGCTAAAAAATTAGTGTTTGGATATAAAGGGGGGGATAAGGGCCTATTCCTATCCCTATTCCCTAACCAAACGGCTAGGAGAATTGGTGTTTACGCTTGCCCCCCTCACAATTTTAAATATTTGATCCTGTTCATTGGATGTAGATGCAAAACCGAGGGATATCTATGCATAAAGACCCCTGAAAAGGGCGTTTCCACAAATAAACAGCATTACAGGAGGGTATATGCAAATATCCACTTTGCAGTTTGCAGGGGTAGTTATGTAATTTTACTTACTTGTAGGGGTTATGTATATAAATTTATCATGAAAAATCCAGAGGCAACACTACGCACCTTATCCTTCGTTCTCTCTCCTCGTTTTCCCTCCACATAAAGCACACAAGCTCACGGAGAAACCAAATTCCCCTAAAAATGGCGTAAAAAATCCAATTTTGATCCGTAAATCCCTCCATAAAACCCAAACCCTAGCCAAATCCCCGCCCAAAAATGGCCGCGTCACCACTCTCCACCCCCACAACAACGGCGACGCCCCCCCGGATCCCCCGCCGCATCCTCTTCTCCCACCCCCAATTCGCCCCCAAATCCGAGCTTGGAACCGGTTTTTATGGCCGGAGACTCAAATCTAGGGTTTTCGCGGCGCGTACCGCGCCGCGGGGCTCAGAACGGCGTTTTGCGGGGGCGGCGAGGGCGTCGCTGGGTGGGCTATTGGGGGGGCTCTTCGGAGGAGCCGATACGGGGGAGGCGACGAGGCAAAGGTATGCTGAGACAGTCGCGGCGATCAACGCGATGGAGCCGGAGATGTTGCGGTTGTCGGATTCCGATCTGAGGGAGAGAACGGCGGTGTTGAAGGAGAGGGCTCGGAATGATGAGTCTCTGGATTCTCTTCTACCTGTGAGAATACATAATACCTGGATTACATAGCTCATTTTGAAATAGCTTCTAATTTTAGCAGTAATCTTATACTTTTTTTGTAGTTGTAACATTTTTGATAACTTTAGTAATTTCATAGATTATTCAGTTGCTTAAGAGTTTATTTGGCCAAAAATGTTCCAAATTACTGTAATGTTAGGATTAGAATCTTCGAAAGTTCATGTACATACTTCGAGATATTTAAGGCTGGGTAGTAAAATCAGAAATTCTAAAACCTTCGGTATATGTTGCTTTGATTGCAGGAAGCATTTGCTGTGGTGAGAGAAGCTTCTAAGAGAGTATTGGGTCTTCGTCCTTTCGATGTACAGCTAATAGGTATTTTCTTTTCATTGTTGGTGGTTATCTTATGTCCAGCTCTTGTTAAAGTATATATGCTCAATCCAGTATTGAATGTGACATGGAATGTATTTTCTTACCATGCCATGCGCATAGTTTCATCTTAAAAATGTTATATTGTTCATAAATAGACTTTATCTCCTGAGTTTGTTCCTGTTTATTCAAGTCTCTTAGGATTGATTAGCTTGTTAAATTGGAGAAGTTATCATTAGAATTTGCTGCATCTCAGGATATTTTTCTTTCCAAGGAAAAGTTTGTAATCTGAATACATTAAAAGAAATTGAAAAAAAAAAAAGAAAAAGGGGAGGGAAAGATGGAATGTTGTGGAAAACTTTTTGATATGTGGAAGATTCCTATATGAGGATTAAGGCTTTCCCATATTCCTGGGTAGCGCAGTTTGCACTGAGGGTTTGAGTCATTAAAAAAAAGGATCAATTTAGAGAATAGCCAATGTAATCATGAATTTCTTCGGAGTGTGAGAAAATTATTAGTTTGATCCATACTTTCATTAACATTATTGAGGAAAGTAGAAAAACTTATCCTGAAACATTGGATGACAACATTTGATCTGATTTGAGAACCTGGCTAGTAGGTACTGATTAATAATCCTAGTAGGTGGTGAGTGAAATCAACTTCTATTTTACATTATGTTGAGTGGTATTTTGCATATATAGCCCTTGTTGAGGCATGCTGGATTAAGCTTAATTAGCAGTCTAAATACTTTTTAAATCATTTACATTTATAGTGCTCATGTTTGTGTATTTGTGAGATGTTTAGGTGGTATGGTTCTTCACAAAGGGGAAATAGCAGAGATGAGGACTGGAGAAGGAAAAACACTTGTTGCCATTCTGCCGGCTTATTTGAATGCACTAAGTGGGAAAGGAGTTCATATTGTCACTGTGAATGATTACCTGGCACGGCGTGACTGTGAATGGGTTGGTCAAGTTCCAAGATTTCTGGGACTGCAGGTTGGCCTAATCCAACGTATGTCACTTCATTTCAGTTTATGCTCAAATTATACGATATGTTTATTTAACATCTTACTTGGAATTAATCTTTTGTTTATACATTCTAAATGACCTGAAAAGATTTAGAAGAAGATGCCTGGTTTGGGAAATTATCCTAAACAATCATAATTTCATAATTGTTTCAATGTTCTTCAATCCAGTCATGCGCAACTCAAACAATATAATAGAAATTAAATAGAAAAGATAGCCGATCCTTGTAGACAGCTTGTTTGATGGTGGAAAGTATCTAGCCACAATTTTAAGATTTGATATAGTTTAATCTCATTTTATTGCCAACTTTTGATAAAACTTATGTCCATTACAATTATGGCTATAAGCCTAGTTTATTGTGTCTTTTTTGTTGATTCACTATTTACATATATATATATATATATATATGTATATATATATATATATATATATATTCTTTTGTACAAGAAACATTATTCTTAGTGCACTTTTTGGTTCTTTTATTGAATTTGGTTGTTTGTATACTAGCTGACATTGTTCAATTCTTCTGTGTCATGTCTATTGTTTACAGAAAATATGACTAGTGAGCAGAGGAGAGAGAATTATTCATGCGACATAACATATGTCACGAATAGTGAGCTTGGCTTTGATTTTCTAAGGGATAATCTTGCCATGGTAAGTTTTCAATCTATTACTGTGCTTGTTAAGCTTCTTATTTTTTATGGACTTTTTTATCAGGTCATTTCTGTTTAGTTGTAAATTCTTTTTTTGAATTTATTTTACATGTCAAGGCTTTCCCTGACACAGGTTTGCATCTTCATTATTCACAGACTGTCGATGAGCTTGTCTTGAGGGACTTCAATTACTGTGTAATTGATGAAGTTGATTCTATTCTTATTGATGAAGCGAGAACGCCTCTAATCATATCAGGCCTTGCTGAGAAGCCAAGTGATCGTTACTATAAAGCAGCAAAGATTGCAGCAGCATTTGAGCGAGATATCCACTACACTGTAAGAAACAGAGCATTACGTGACTCTTTTGCCTTCTATAGAATCAATTTACAGTTCTTATTGCTTAGGAGTTTGATTTTAATTTTGCTAGAATTTCGCTAGAACATGAAGTCTTCCTCATTTCCGTCCTTTGTTTAGGTAACTACAATAATAAGAATTATGTTCTCATTAATGAGGTTATTTTCAGGTTGATGAAAAGCAGAAAAATGTTTTACTTACAGAACAAGGTTACGAAGATGCTGAAGAAATATTGGAGATAAAAGATCTGTATGATCCTCGGGAACAGTGGGCTTCATATGTTCTAAATGCAATCAAAGCAAAGGAGCTCTTTCTTAGAGATGTGAATTACATTGTTCGTGGCAAGGAAGTTCTCATTGTGGATGAGTTCACAGGTCGAGTCATGCAAGTGAGTGCACCTCTTGTGTTGCCAATTTAATGTTCTCCAGCATATTTGCCATCTGTTTCAAGGCTAAAATGATTCAGTTATGTCACTAAGGGATCTTCTTATTAGGACATTGTGTAGCTAAAAAACTATGCAAATAGGATGTGTACCTAGCTTCCTTCTTTTTCCTTCTTTTTTTTTTTTAATTTGAAGTTTTTGAACACCAATTCTTTTTGTTGTTTATAATAGAGTTTTGCCTTTTCATTTTATTCTGTCTCTTACTCTTTCTTTTCTTAGAGTTTTATATATTTTCTCATATTAAATATTGAATTCCAAATTGGTCAAAGATAGTGTTTCCATGTTCTTCGAAATCAATTCATGTTTCTACAATTCTGGCAGGGCAGACGATGGAGTGATGGCCTTCACCAGGCGGTTGAAGCAAAAGAAGGTGTGCCCATTCAGAATGAAACAGTAACACTTGCATCAATAAGCTATCAGAATTTCTTTCTTCAGGTGAGACTGGTGACTATGCTTCAGTTTTTTCTCCCTTCCTGGAACTGAATTCTGATATAGAAACATAAAGGGTAAACTTCAAAAAATGTCCCGTGGTATAATGCATTCTCAAATTAGTTCTTCGTGGTTTTGTTTGTCTCACTTTGCCCTGAAGTTGCAATTCTAGTTTTCCGTTAGGACTGTTGCATTAGCCCATTAAATTCAACTTTGGATTAGAATTTATTATGTTTGGGTTTGATCAAAGTTAGACCACCCGAAACCTGAATTCAATCCCAGACTAACAGATTTTGGATCGAGTTAGATCAAAACCTGTGTTCAAAACAATTCAAATCTGTTAATGCAGATCAAATTCCAATTGGAACTTGAAGCTGACAGAAAGGCCAAACTTGCTAGGTTTGTTACAACTGGACAGAAACATGGATAGTTTTCTTTCATCTAGTGCATTTTATACCGAACCAGTTGGATGTGCTCAAAATAACCCAACTAGCTTCTATATATATCTTGAGATCTTATTTCTTTCTTTTGATGAACTATTTACTTTAATTTGTTAGTTACTTCAGATGTCTAACTTGAGCCCATGTCAACTGACAGTTTCCCAAACTTTGCGGCATGACGGGAACTGCGGCTACTGAGAGCACAGAATTTGAGAGCATATACAAATTAAAAGTCACAATTGTTCCAACAAACAAACCGATGATAAGAAAGGTATAATTTTTTTCAAGGCTTTACTTCTTATGAAAGCTTAGCAGTTAGCATCTGCAAACATGCCATACTCTTCTTATGAGTTTTCACTAAAATGACCTCATGTTGCGAAGTTACTCTGAATCTGGTTTAATCAAATACTGATCATTAGTTGTGGTCTATTTATAGCAGAGTCTGACAATGAGCTGGCATCTGCAATGCGCTGCTTTGTAGCTATTCAAAATATACGATCATCCAACAATTTTCATCTCTTATTTCTGCTATGAAATGACTTCTTAGCTCCTTGCTAACTGGTTTTCTTGCTCTATTACTAATATCTCAATAGCAACTTCTTTGTTTCACTGAACTATGCCAATCTTATTCTCTGTTGCAGTTTTCTGAAGCTTATATACATATCTGAGATCATAATAAGTGGTTTTACATATCACTGCCTCTATAACATCTTGGACACTATTTTATATGTTTACATTCTTCCTTTTGCAGGATGAGTCAGATGTAGTTTTTAGGGCAACAAACGGGAAATGGCGTGCCGTGCTTGTGGAGATAGCGAGAATGAACAAAACTGGCCGACCTGTGCTTGTTGGTACTACAAGTGTCGAGCAAAGCGATGCTTTATCTGAACAGTTGCGTGAAGCTGGAATCCCTCATGAGGTGAGGTTTAAATTGCATCTCTCTCTACTCGCACCACTTGCATTCTGATTTGATTAACATGGCCAAAGAAATGTAGTATCCAATACTGATCCTGGCATTAAATTTGACATGTCAGTATCACAAGAAGACTTAGAATAAAAAAGAATTTTTAGAAGTCTTTTTCTGAAGTTGTTCTTTTGAAGGTCCTAAATGCGAAACCAGAAAACGTTGAGAGGGAAGCAGAAATTGTAGCACAAAGTGGACGTCTTGGTGCAGTGACAATTGCGACCAATATGGCTGGGCGTGGTACGGATATCATTCTTGGTGGCAATGCTGAATTTATGGCGAGGCTGAAGCTACGTGAAATGCTTATGCCAAGGTATTCTTTTATATTTAACTTCTTTTTCAGGTCTGATTTTTAGCCATTCTACATGTTCTAAATTTTCCATCTGAGTGGTCTATTATTCTTTGGTGAAAGTGTTCTGCTGTTTTTCTGGACATCATTTGTTTCGGGGACAACAGGGGGATAATATGTTCCTCTTATTCTTCCTGTTTTAGTCAAACCATTTTATTCTAGAATAATCAGACTAATACTTCAACAATGAGAATGCTTTAGTTAAATCATTCTCATTGTTGTTTACCATTGGCGATTCTCCTTTGTGTTATCATTAAAGTAATGATAAAATTACTGCACTAATTATAGGGATATCTAGGTGCAAAGTGAGGGATAGCACAATTCGAGTGGTTGGCTAGAATAGCAGTTTCTCTTTTATCGTCAAATAACCTGATTTGATCACAACACTATTCCTACACATTTCTTTTTTTATTCAAAACAAAGACTGCATTTAGCAGTATAAGGGATAACTCAAGTTATCCCCTTGTTCTCCCCTTGTCATGTATAGAGCATAGGCAAGTGGTCCTAACTCAACTGCAATCACTATGCATGCAAATCTCATTGCTGTTTGCTCTATTCTAAGATGAAGTAAATGCTGCAGGGTTGTCAAGCCAATAGAGGGTGTGTTTGTGTCTGTGAAGAAACTACCTCCAAGGAAGACATGGAAGGTAGAGTTATTGAATTCAGTAATTAGCAATTGGTATTAGATGTAAAAGGCTCTCATAGTACTGTACATGCTTTATGACCTTATTTGTGATGCTTTTAGGTGAGTGAAAGCTTATTCCCTTGTGAGCTTTCTAAAGAGACTGTATCATTGGCCAAAGATGCAGTAGAAATGGCTGTTAAGACATGGGGACAAAGAACATTGACCGAGCTAGAAGCAGAAGAGCGGCTCTCTTACTCATGTGAAAAGGTAGGATTTGCATGTAAACTGATAAGCTTTCATGTACTTGTTAGCACTGTACAGCGAAAATACAAAGTCCATGAGGTCCAAGGGCCAAAAGAAAATCAAGAAATGGATGCGATGCAGGATAAAATTAGGGATTTTCCCATATCATCTTACACAAAAGTTTTGGTGGACCAAGATATTGAACAGGATTATAAAAGAGAGAGCCTTATGTAGAAAGAATGAAATAGAAATTAGAGAGGACGGACCGTGGTAGAGGTACTATGATACTTTTCAGTAGAAAACCAATTTCATTCATCAATCCATGAATACCTAAAACTAACTTACACTAAGTAGAATTAACCTAAATTAAATCCAAGTACCCACAATGGACTCAAATAAAAATGAAAAGAAAAATTTACTTGTTAATTAACCTGTAGAGAACCCATTCTGCATCTTAGAAAAAGACAGCCAATACACGTGATTCAGCTTTGAAGTTTACTGCCATGTGCGAAGTCATAGTAAAGATATTACCATAAATGAAGTGGTGTGCAAAGATGGGAATCTCTCAAAACCTAACCCCTACTCACCTAATGCTCTCATGATGGAAGAATGCTCATGTAAAGGGGGTATAAACTATCAACAATCATAAATATCAGTCTGAATTGGTGTGGAAATTCTTGTGAATATTGGATGGTTCTGTGCCGCTAGCACCATAGACCTCAGAAAATTTTCATTTCGGTTTTCTTTTCAAATTCGTCGAGCTTTTTCTTGGAATAGGTTGAATCCAAGTAATAGGTTATAATAATTTTGCTTGAAGATTGAATTTGGTTGAAGGCGTTAGAAAAGAATTCCTCAGCCTGATTGAATGGTAATCTAACTAATTCCAACGTTTTATCTGAGTATGTCTACTGATTATAATCTGCTCTATATTGTTAATTAGGTTGAAATTTGAGCTGCAGAATGTTTTTGAAAATCCTAGGCTCTGTTTTTTCTTTCTTATAGCATGGGAGGTGGCGGGTAACAACTATTTTTTGGAGTCCAATTATTCCTTCTCACTTCTGGATTGAGAAAACTTGTTATTTTGATTATATATGTTTAGGTATTCTTAATGGTTCTGTCGTGAGAGATAAACTGCTTTCTCTTGGCAATTTATTTGGAACTTTGGCCTATAGTAATTGTTTCTTCGTCCTTTTTTACTTCATAAATCTTTCCTTTGTGTAGGGACCAACACGAGATGAAGTCATTGCAAAGCTGAGGGATGCATTTAAAAGAATTGTCGAAGAATATAAAGTATATACTGAGGAGGAAAAAAAGAAGGTTCGTTTCGTGTACAATAAATATTTAAGGTTGCATTAACTGCAAACAATAAGAGGGCTCAAGTTTTTTTTAAATTCATTTATTCAGGTTGTTGCAGCAGGTGGACTTCATGTTGTTGGGACAGAACGTCATGAATCTCGCAGAATTGATAATCAGGTAAAGAAAATACAGCACATCAAATGGAAACAATATGCTGTGAGCGAAATCCAATTTGCACATAAATTTCACATGTGCTATCTTTCAGTATTATGTAATTGAAATTTGTTCGATTTGAAGATGTAAATTCATTAACTCTTATTAGGATGTCATAGATGCATTTCGTTTGATCTGAAGGGGTAAAAATTCCCTGCACATGCCAGTTTGGTATTAGGAAATTTAATAAAATTCTTCATCTTGTCGTTTTGATTTCCCCAGCTTATTATATTTCATCTTCACAGCTTCGTGGTCGAAGTGGCAGACAAGGTGATCCAGGAGGCTCTCGTTTTTTCCTTAGTCTGGAGGATAACATATTCCGGATATTCGGTGGAGACAGAATACAGGTTTTCTACCTATGTTGCACCCATAAACCTGATTGTTCTTTAACTTACCAGTTATCATAAATGGTGTTGAGCATCTACCTTAACACTTTGCTAAGAGTAATAATCCAACATGCAATATCATAGGGCCTCATGCGAGCTTTCAGAGTCGAAGACCTTCCAATCGAATCAAAGATGCTAACAAAGGCACTAGATGAAGCTCAAAGGAAGGTTGAGAATTACTTCTTCGACATAAGAAAGCAGTTATTTGAATATGATGAGGTATTAAACAGCCAACGAGACCGTGTGTATGCCGAAAGAAGGCGGGCCCTTGTATCTGACAGCCTTCGGTCTCTTATGGTAGAGTATGCTGAGCTTACTATGGACGATATTCTAGAGGTATTAAAAGACGATTACAATTACAGAGTGTATAATTTTCACTATTGCATTGCTTAATATGACATCTGAAGTACTTGCTATCTTATTCCCCATTTTTTTGTTCTTTTTCTTGTTTTCAAAATGATTAGGCAAACATTGGTCCGGATACTCCCCGGGAAAATTGGGAACTAGACAAACTGATTGCAAAACTTCAACAGTAAGATGCAATTTCAAATTTGCCGTGTTTTGAGAAGTGTATAAATTATAATTGAATGGGTTTTGCGTATTCAGCTTTTAATATGAGAATACATTACCTCACTGTTAATATTATATTGGCAGGTATTGCTATTTATTGAATGACTTAACACCGGAATTGCTGCAAAGTAAATGCTCAAGCTATGAGGACTTGAGGGATTATTTGCGCTTGCGAGGTCGTGAAGCATACTTTCAGAAATCCGTAAGTCTCTCAGTAATGATCTGTTATTTTTTGTTTCATTGAAGAACTTACATGTTTAATGTATGAACTGTATGTCATGCTGGTAGTAAAAAATAAAAATAAAAATAAAATAGTTTAATGCCTGCATTAGTTAAAAGGGCATACGATCGGCAATAAAGAATTTTGTTTGAATAAAGAAAGTTATGTCTCATTCTTCTCGGCCCAATCGTTATTCATGAATAACTTGGAAGGAACTGGGCTTAAAAATTTCAATTCTTGAGACGCTTCTGGTTGTTGTGCTTAAAAATTTCAAGAAGGATATGTATACTTCAAAGAAGAACCACGCGGCCTGCATCAATCAGAATGATAGTGGATCTGTAAAAAGAATATTCGTCTTTGAACTCGGAAAGTTTTGAACTTCTTGAACTGATCTTTATTCCATGACAACTCGTAGAAGCCATGGTTTCAATTCTTTGTGCAACTTAAACTACATGTTTCCCACAGCCACATACTAATTCTTTTCATTTGTAACTTCTCTATCTATTTTCAGGAGATCGTCGAGAAACAAGCGCCGGGACTGATGAAAGAAGCCGAGAGGTTCCTAATCTTGAGCAACATCGACCGGCTATGGAAAGAGCACTTGCAAGCCCTCAAGTTCGTCCAGCAAGCCGTGGGATTACGAGGATACGCTCAGCGAGATCCCCTGATCGAGTATAAGCTCGAGGGATATAATCTCTTCTTAGATATGATGGCTCAAATCCGAAGAAACGTTATTTATTCTGTGTACCAGGTTCGTCTTTCTTACGTACGCAGTAAATTCACTCACCATTAGAATTTATTGACACTCACAATATACCTCGCTTTTCTTACATATTTATATCACTAACATGGACTTAATTTATATACCTTTTTTTTAAAACTTTTTTTCGTTGTTTTTTGCAGTTCCAACCGATGATGGTGAAGAAGCAAGAGGAGGGCGATGACTCCCAAAAGAAAGAGCCGAAAGGCGAAGCGGCCGACAGCGATGCTAATCCAATCGGCGCCGCGCAAACCGCGTAGTTTTTGTCGATCAGAAAATGCAGAGAATCACACCGTCGTGGTTGTTTTCGATCTTTCGAGCAGCTGTTGGACAAATTTTGAGCCATTCATCTGGTGAGTTGAATCTTTCACAGTTACTCTGAGGGGAGAGAGAGAGAGAGAGAGAGAGAGAGAGAGAGAGAGAGAGAGAGAGATTGTTTGTTGTATCATCAGATGTAAATGTTTTAGACACAGAACAAAGAGTCTTTTTCCTTTTCGTTTCTACAATTTTCACATCTAATCTAGTATACAGCATTAATCGTAACGCGACACTAATTAAAAAGAAAAAAAAAAAACAGAAGAAAAGGCAGAAAGAGGCCTAGGCACAACGGTTATGGCTATCAGCTATCAGTACGCCTGACGGACGGCGAAGACCGCTTCAAGATTCGGGGGGATGAAGAATGCCTTGTCCGAGGCCGGCGGTGCCGCAGTCTGCACCGNATGGCTATCAGCTATCAGTACGCCTGACGGACGGCGAAGACCGCTTCAAGATTCGGGGGGATGAAGAATGCCTTGTCCGAGGCCGGCGGTGCCGCCGTCGGCGTCGTGCACTCACCCTCCTCTACCTCCGCCGATGCCTGCCTCTCGGCCACCGTCGCTGCTGCGGCCGACATCTCCCCGAGCCGCCTGTCTACCCCCCTGCTTCTACGGGGAGCGTGAATTCCGATGCGGGGAAGAAGAGGAAGAGAGTTAAGGTGCAAAGTGACAACTGACTGGAGTCGGGAGTGGGTAGGGTGAGGTGAGGGAGTTCTTGAAATTTATAGAAGAGCGCCGGCGGATGTTGACTGAGGTCTGCAGCCGCGTTGCTTCGTGCCGGCTTCCCTCGGGTCAATCGGTCAAAGCATTAGTATTCTCGTTTTCGTTTTGACCCCAACCCCATGTTCACCAATCGCCGACCATAGGATTGCCGTACCACTGGCGCGCTCTTTTTTGACTCAAATTCTACTTTTTACCTGTCAATGATTGTTTAGGATTTAGAAATTATGGTTTGTCGTGCCGTTGGCACGGCTTTTGGCCGTTGTGGCACACGTCATTGTATATTTGAGAGTTTGAGAGTTTGGATTTTGGGAGTGCAGAATTTAAACCAAGGATTGTCGTGATATTAGCATGGTCAATACGCCGTGTCACTGTGCTGTCACTCTGTTGGCTCTTTTGTCATGTATTGGCATGAATTTTTTTAATTAAATTATCATAAAAAATACCGACCGTTTCTAGAGCAAGTGACAGGGTTTGGTGGTTGATACCCGAGGTTCCAAGTTCGAATCCTAGTTGATTCACATTTCCAGCTAAGTTTATTTCTAAATGAAATAAACAAGGCGGGTAGCGTGCTACCTATTTCTAAAAAAAAAAAAATTATTATAAAAGATTAGATTTGTTTTAAAAATATCTATTATTTGGTAAGAAGTATATGTACAAAATCAAAACCAAAACCAAAATTATATTTTATATATATATATATTATTTAAAGTTGGTTTTATTATGTAATGGACTTTACTAATTGCTTCAAATCTAAACAGATTTATAGGATCTATATATTTTAACTATGAAATAATTTTTATAAAACTTTTAACCTTAAAAATTCATTAAAAAAAATAAAAATGTACAAAAAAATTTGTCGATAAAGTGTCAATACAATATTGTGCAGTGCCAGCACAATCTCAGCATAATACAATACAGACGGCACGAAGCGGTTGTCACCTATCAAATTACTATATTTTTGAAAGTATAAGAGAGTTGGTGCCTTCAATTTTTAGCTTATTGTTCGTAAGCTAGTTCGTATTCGGCTTATTTATTAACGAGCCCAACATGAGTTGAAATTTTTAACTCGATATTGTAATGAGCCGGTTTATGCCGTACATTTTTCGGCTAGATATTTTAATAAGTAAGCTCATGTTTAGCTCATTAGCACCCCTATCCCCAAGTGCACCCTACAATAATATTGAGATGTAACAATATTATTATTACATTCTAATTATTAATACTAAATCCAAATACAATTTATAAACCCTGAAGTGCAAGCCCTACTTCCTCCATGTATGTATGCCGACTCATCATGAGTATCCAATATTTATAGTATATAAATAGTATTTAATATTTTTTTTTATTTTTGAATTATTATTATTGTATCAATAGTCAAAATATTAATAATAAATACTATTCTCAATATGTAATCAATCGTATTCTAGCTTCTCTATGTATATATTTCTATAAAATCAATACACTACTATCTCATTCATCCAATTTTTGATTCTGTCGGACGGCCGAGCCTACAAGCACTAATAATTTATTGCTCGGCCCTCAAAATAATTTCTAAAGTTTTAGGCCAATTTGCATAAAAATTCACAAGTTTTGAGCTTTTGCAAAACTAGACCGTCATTTTCAATTTTGCAGATTTGGTTTAAATTTTCAGTAAATGGATAAAAATACCTTTATACTTTTTTTTTTTTTTTTCTCTCTCCAACCCTCTTTCATCGCCTTCGGGGCCCTCTGCGACAATAGCGAGGACGGTACTACGTCCTCTTCCTCCGCCTTCGCCCTTCATTTCCACTGCAACAAATTTTCTACCCGCCAAACCAACCCGCCGTCCCACCGCCGCCGCCGATGACGTAGAGAAAGTGCTTCTCAGGGCCAAGAAGCACGTCGGCGAGAGAGGGGGAGAAAAATAGTTACACTCCGGCGAGAGCGGTGACTGCGATAGAGAGCAAAAAAGAGATAAAAAAAAAATTATAGAGAGAAAAAAATAAGAATAATAAAAAATAAAAATAAAAAAATATTTTTTCTATAGGAAAGACAATATTTTAGACGAAGGAAGAAGAAGATGAAATTGACTATTAAAATAAAGCTACACTATTTTCAAAAAAATTTGCACTGTTTTAAATAAAAGTTGTACTCTTTGAGACAAAAATTATACTTTTTTGGATGAAAGTTACACTATATAGGCGAAAGTTACGCTCTTTGAATGAAATTTACACCAATTTTCTTTCTTTTCTTCTTCCTCCTCCTCCTCCACCTCATCCTTCCCTTGCTGATGATAGATCTCTGGCGCAAGATGGACCGTTCTCGCCTGCTGATGATAGATCTCTAGCTGCTGAGAAAACAGCCGCCTGCCATGAGTTCCATCAGATTCCTACTTTTCCTCGTGCCGGCTTCAGAGAACACCTTCGCATTCCTTGACGGGTGGGATCCCTTCGCCGCCGCAGAAGGCGGCTTCTTGGCGAAAATCAGGGTTTTCTCCTCATTCTCCTTCTCCTCGTTGACAGCGGCGGCACTAGCAGAGGGCTCAGGCTCTTCAATTTCGTCTTCATTGATAAATTGCAATTCAGAATTGAGGCCGCCATGGAGCCTTAGCTTCGAAATGGCGCCGCCCTGGGTGTCGACGAAGGAGGAGGGGTTACCGATGATGAGGCCGTTCCACACGCTAGACGACAGGGTCCTTGAGCTGTTCCAGCTCAAGGAGCTTAGCGCCTTGAGCTGGTCGACCACCTAGTCCATGGAGGGCTGGCACTCCCTGCAGAAGCGCACACAGCTCGCCGCGAACCTCGCGAGGCGGTGCCGCGCGGCGGGGTCTCGGGGTGGGGGGATGCGGAGATCGACAAACGCCCCGACCTTCCCCTTGTGGAGGAGCGGGACGACCACTCGACGACGGAGGGCGGGGAGTGGGCGACGTCGATGGCCTTGCGGCCGCTCATGATCTCGAGGAGCAGGATTTTGAAGCTGAAGGCGTCTGGGGTGACGTAGGAAGGGTCGAGGTAGCCAAGAGTGCCGGCTAGAGGAGTAGAGCCGGCAACGGAGGCGGCGGCAGCAGAGGAGGGTATGGAGGAGTAGCAGAGGGCGAGGCCGAAGTCGCCGAGGCGGGCATCAAGGTTGCGGTCGAGGAGGATGTTGGTGGACTTGACATCGTGGCGGATGACGCGTGGGCGGGTGGAATGGAGTGTCAGCAGCGCCAGCCGCATCCAGTGGGCCCAGCTGGGCGGGCGGGGGTTGGAGTGCGGCAGGTCGTACAAGGTCCTGTTTGGCATGTACTCCATCACCAGCACCAACTCCCGCTTGCACCTGCCCTCGTCGGTGGCGGAGAAGCCGAGGAGGTTGACGAGGCGGAGGCCGCGGAGGAATGAGAGGATGTCGATCCGTTCTCGACCTCGTCGCGCGCGGGCGCCGGCGGAGAAGGGGGGCAGCGATGCGAGGGGCGCTTGACGACGGCGGTGGCGGAGAAGGTGGAGAAAGAAGTAGGAGAAGGACGTGAAAGCGGAGTGGAAGGAGTAAAAGGAAGAAGAAGAGAAAGAAATAATGTAAATTTTACTCAAAGAGTGCAATTTTTTCTAAAGAATGTAACTCTCATCCAAAAGAATGTAATTTATGTCTCAAAGAGTGCAACTTTTATTTAAAATAGTATAAATTTTTTTAAAAAATAGTGTAATTTTATTTTAACAGTGTAATTTCATATTTTTTTCTTCTTCTGTGATTTTTAATTTTTCATGTAGAAAAAATATTATATTATTTTTATTTTTTATTATTCTTTTTTTTTTTTCATAATTTTTTTGGTCATGATATCTTTCTTGCCCTCTATCATAGCCACCACTCTTACCGGAATGTAACTATTTTTCTCCCCTCCCTCACAGGCGTGCTTCTCGGTCCCAAAAGCACTTCCTCTTCATCATCGGTGGCGGCAGTGGAAACGGCGGGTTTGTTTGGCGGATAGAAAATCTGTTGTAGTAAAGATGGAGGGCGAAAGTGGAGAAAGAGGACACGATACTGTCCTCACTATCGTCGCCGAGGGCCAGGAAGGTGGCGGAGGAGGGTCGAAGAGGGGCAAAAAAAATAAAAAGGGGTCGCGGTGCGGCCTCGGCGGGGTCGAAGGGGAGGAGGATGGGAGCACCCGGGCGAGGGCGAGGCCATGAGGGGCAGGGGCAAGGGGGCCGTTTGCTGAAAATTTGAATCAAATTTGTAAAATCGAAAAAATCGTTCGTAAAAGCTCAAAAACATGTGAATTTTTTATAAAAATTGGCCAAAGTTTTAAGTACTAATGCGGTAGCGACACACTCTCCCACCTCTCCCGCATGCCCCGGGGCCGCCGCCGTGATCGCGACCGCGTCTCCTACACCGCCCTCATCACCGCCATCTCCCCCGCCGATCGCCCCGATGAATCCCTCCGCCTGCTCCGCTCCATGGCCCGCGACGGCGTCCCCTTCGCCGCGGTCGCCCTCGCCGCCGTCCTCTCCGCCTTCGCCCGCCACCGATCCGCCCCCGGAGCGGCCGCCACCGCCGCCGTCGCCACGATGGTCCACGCGGCGGCTGCGAGGTCCGGGCTCGGCGCCTCGGTCGTCGTCGGCACCAGTTTGGTCCACTCCTACTGCGCCTCCTCCCGCCTCGCGGACGCGCGCAAGGTGTTCGACGAAATGGGCCGCACGCGGAACACCGTCACGTGGAACGCCCTCCTGAACGGCTACGCCAAGGCCGGCCTGACCGACCGCGCGGCCGAGCTGTTCGCCGCCATCCCGGAGCCCGACCTGGTATCCTGGTCGACGATGGTTGACGGGTGCTTGCGCGCCGGCCGGCTGTCGGCGGCGCTCTCGACGTACAACGCCATGCTGCGGAGCCCCGCCGGCGCGCGGCCGAACGAGGTGCTGCTCGTCGACCTGCTGTCCGCCTGCGCGCGGCGCTCGGCCGTCGAGGAGGGCCGGCAGCTCCACGCGGCCATCGCCAAGGCCGGGCTGGACCGCCACGCGTTCGTGCAGTCGACGCTGATCCACTTCTACGGGGCCTGCGGTTTTTTAAACTCGGCGCGCCTGCAATTCGTGTCGGGTAGCAAGGATCACGTCTCGTCGTGGAACGCCCTGATGGCGGGGCTCGTCCGGAGCGGCAATGCCGACGAGGC
The DNA here is from genome assembly GCF_001540865.1 of Ananas comosus. Classification (NCBI taxonomy): domain Eukaryota; kingdom Viridiplantae; phylum Streptophyta; class Magnoliopsida; order Poales; family Bromeliaceae; genus Ananas; species Ananas comosus. The sequence continues at coordinate 3,485,143 of NC_033643.1, read as the reverse complement.
GCTGCGGTTGTTCGACGCAATGCCCGAGAGAGACGTCGTCTCTTGGAGCACCGTCATTGCCGGGCACGCGCAATGCGGCCGCTCCGGCCTCGCGCTGGAGCTCTTTCGGCGGATGCGTGCCGCCGGGGTCGAGCCTAACGAGATCACGCTGACGAGCGCACTCTCCGCCGTCGCTGGTTCCGGGACGTTGGAGCAAGGGAAGTGGATCCATGACTACGTCGTCGCCAACTCCGTCCCTCTCACTGATAACTTGATCGCGGGGCTCATCGATATGTACGCAAAGCGCGGGAGCATCGCGAGCGCAATGCAAGTGTTCGATCATGCGAGGCGCTCCTCGTCTTCAATTTCGCCGTGGAACGCGATCATATGCGGGCTGGCCATCCACGGGCATGCGGAGACGTCTCTGAGCTTATTCTCGCAGCTGCGGAGGACCGACATCAGGCCGAATTCGATCACATTCATCGGAGTGCTGAACGCGTGTTGCCATGCCGGGTTGGTGGGCGCAGGAAGAAGCTATTTTGAGTCGATGAAGAGGGAGTACGGGATAGAGCCGACGATCAAGCACTACGGTTGCATGGTCGACCTGCTAGGTCGGGCCGGGTGCCTCGAAGAGGCGGAGAGGCTGATCGAGGCGATGCCGATGGAGGCGGACGTGGTGATCTGGGGGACGATGTTGGCCGCCGCGAGGACTCACGGCAACGTGGAGATCGGGGAGAGGGCTGCGGCGAGCTTGGCAAGGCTGGAGCCGAGTCACGGCGCGGCGAGAATACTCCTATCGAACATCTACGCGGATGCTGGTCGGTGGAGCGACGTCGCGACGGTAAGAAGAGCAATGCAGGAGGGCGAGTTTGAGAAAATGCCGGGACGCAGCGGCATTCTGTGACGACCCACCGTACCCACCTTGCGGCTTGGCTCAACACGGCCTGTCGGATTTCGTCGCGGATTCGGATTGAACAAAGCTCCAGATGGCTCTGCTCTTTCAGTGTCTGAACCTCTGCATTTATGAGACAGTGATTGATTCTTTGATGTTTCTGCATCATTTGAATGAAGAAGCTCCAAAGCAATGCAATAATCCTTGGTTGAGCTTAAGATGGAAAATGTGATCTTAAAATCACCAGTTTTACCATCGCGATTTAGCGAGCGACTGCCCTGTCACAGATTTTGGACCAAACTGAACCCGGATGCGGCATCGCAGCAGACGAGGGCGGAGAAGAAAAGTGCCAGCATCCGCCATTAGGAAGTTCATGTAGGGTTTTGAAACCAGTGGAGAAGAGCTTCAGAACGAGAAAACGGCGATTATCGCAACTAAAATCTCAGAGTAATCCAACATTTCATTCAAATAAGCAAATTCTAGTTGTTTATGATCAATAAAACTGTACACCATCATACTCCAAAATGAGCAAATGACAACAATGTTTCAGGTTATTTAATGTTAACAAGAATATACAAAATGAACACGAATGTGCATTTAAGTCCCCCTTCTTTTTTTTTTGTCTACAGAGACTATATTTGGTAAACTCTTTGCCTCTTGCATGTAACCCTTCTCTTCTATACTAAACAAAATGAAAACTATACGCCGAACGAAAACTGGCCAATTATGGTCAAGAGTTTACGGTTCTGGAATCCAAACACCAACACTTGTAATCGGGAACCGACATGTTAAGAAGATCGTCCGGAGACATTTTCTCCAGATCCCGCCATCCTGAGGGGTCAAATGGGTTCCTTTTGCTTGTTGTCTCGACATCGCCGCCGCTGCTGCTTGAACCAGGAAATCCCCCATTCAGGTGTGGCTGAGATCGCATTCTTTTGTAAAGCCTCAATGCGGCAACACAATCTTCATACGGGTCGTGCGCACCGCTTTGGATGTCGTACCTGCAGGAAATAATGGATCGCATTTTATTTCACATCAAAGTTCACGACTTTAGGAATCTTTACTTGGAAAAAGAAAACATAGTATTAGAAATTTTATTTTTAGGCTAAAATGCAGAGACTCTATATACTATATCTTATATCGGCTTTTAAGCCACTACAAGGTTTTCCAATCTGTTGCAAATAATAATAGAATATTTTCTGAAAATATAAAAACTGCCTAAGAATAGAAAAAGGATTGGAAATGAAGAAGGACAGGAGGGCTGACCGAATGGGGTAAAGTGATGGCGGCTTCTAAATCAAGGGGATAATATGCAGAGTTTTGAAGTCCAGGGAGCAAAATTGTAATCACGATAAGTCGAGATTTTTGCTTTTTTGTGCAATTTAGTCTTAAATGTAGTCAAGAACATCTGATGTGCTAGGATTCAGAGTAACAATATATATATATATATATATATATATATATATATATATGCTAATTTTTGAATTTTTTTCTATGCGCTGTGTGAACTTAGTGAGATAATATGGCCTCAAAACTAAGTTGTTGCTAATCTGATCAAAGAAAAAAAATTGGACAGTAACAGTTATGATATTTGGCACCATAAAATTCAAATATATTCTCGCTGAGCAGGAGGTCGTGGAAAATGTAAGTCGTAGGATGGACCTACCCGCAGAGGACGATAGCGCTCAAGTTGAAGTTTGTAAGTTCATAAATCTTTATTTGTCACTTTTCGATCTGATAATGCAGTTTTAAGGTTTCATAATGTGAACTATAATCTTGAAGGTTTGGAATTTGATCGGTTTTAGCTTTTCGGAAGCAAATGAATTTTGCATTTGCTTTTTCACGATGTTGTAGTGGTTCAAACTTGTTATATCACTCTTTACCTGTTGTGGATGGATTAGTAGGTTGTGGTAATAATTGTGATTACTTCTCCACCCTGTTCTAATTGTATTATGTGTTTTGCATAATTTAATCAACTTAATTAGACAAAAATTATGCAAAAGCACTTATTCTGATATGTGGACATTATATTGTCAGCAGCCAATATAATCATCCCAAGGTAAGAATAAGCAACACCTTAGATCGGTCTCAAACGATCTACTGGAGACACTTAAGACTAACTTGACGGAATTAATTTAACTTTTGCCACAATACATAGATCATCGTTCTCTCATCTAGGTTCTTCTTGTTATCCATCTTAAGATTTTCTAGATCCATCTAAGCAATTGCCATTCTTTGATATCATCTTAATCTGTCATATATGGGCTTCACAATGGAAGCCCTTGGGGATGTGCCCACACTTGCGCCATAAATAGAGTTTTCCCGACTACACGAAGCTAGTGTCAACAAAATTTGTACAGTTTATCCCCTATTATGGAACAAATAAATACATTAATTGCACAATGGTAGGATACCACGTGAGCATGAAAATGAACTAGCTATTACAATAAAGGGATAATTACCTATATACCTCTCATACGTTTGAAAATATCCGATTTATTCTTTTTTTTTTTTCTTTCTAAAATATCCTTCATATGTTCCACCGTTATTGCAAAATACCCCCACAGTTATCTCTTGTTAAATTAACTTGAGTTAAATATGAGTTAAACATCTACCACAGCTAAAAAAAATTAAAATACCAATTTTACCCTTAATTTAAGGGCAAATAAGAAATGTTGATGACGGTAGAAGAGTATATTGAAAAAGATCAAAAGTCAAAATATTTTTTGTGCTCCTGACTTTAAGGGCAAATAAGAAAGTCGGTGATGGTGAAAGGGCATATTTGAAAGGACAAAATAGTAATTTTATAGAGATAACAGAGTTCATTAACAGATTTTAACTCTAGGGTTATATTAGAAATAGGTTGGAGTGTAAAAAGAGTATTTCCAATATTAGCCTTCTAAGAGGAGTAAATTGAAAAGTCGAAAACTTTTTAGGAATATATAAGCAATTGCCCCTACAATAAAAATGCNCTCTCTCTCTCTCTCTCTCTCTCTCTCTCTCTCTATATATATATATATATATATATATATATATCTTGAAAAACTTTCTTCGAGTACTGAAATTTCAGTATCGTGCATCAACAACTAATTAGGAATGTACTTCATTATCGATGTCATGACATCAATAAATTCAATGTGTAACATGCTCCTAGCAAAAGCAAGTTGATGATAACAAATTCTCACACTCGTCACCCACGTGTGGCCTCTATGACACCGTGGCTCTAAGTGCAAGTTGAAAACAACATGAGATATTGAAAGAATGACAAAAGAAGAAAAGGAAATAGCAATTTCATCACAAGAAAACAAGATACAAATATTGAAGGGGGGTAAACAACTCGGCGAATCATTTCCTGTTACAATCTATTTAACCATCGCGTGTATATCATGAGAAGGAAGAAATCATTGTTCATTATTAGCAATTTTCACGGACGTAATTAGTGTCGGGCAATTCTGAATCATAAGTGCGATGAAACTTCCTGTTGGAGAGAGATAAAGCTGATTTAGATATTACTTACCCTAAGTGCATCCGAGTGAGGTACTTCAGTGAATGGCTGATCAGATTTGTTCTCATTAACGGACGATACTTTGCTGTATCCCTTTTCATACAACAAAAAATTGAAGTGAGAGCTCCGACAACAATACTTCAATTTTGGCCAACAGATATATTAAATTAGGTACTACTTTATGAGGGAGTTAGCAGTTTACCTGATCAAGTGCTCAGGATAGGTCATTTTCAGGCAATATAGATCATGATCTAAATCATGGCCTACAAGAAGCCTTGCTTTCCCACCTTTTAGGCGAGCTTTCCATAGTGATTCCCCATTGTATAGTATCTCCTCAACTTTCTCCTTAATTTCCATGAGAGGCACGGCATTTTCCAAATAATCTTCTTTTAAACCAGTTAATTCATACCTGGAAGTTATAGGCAAGATTTATCTCACAATCAATATGAAATGAACCAAATGTTTTTTTCGTTTTTTATTCTTCATTATGAAAGAAGGTTACCTGAAATTAGTGACGGGGATGACAGGCTTGACATAAGAATGGAAGATTACATTTTCATCTTCATCAATTATGCACACCCGTGCACAAAGATCAAGCGATCCATCACTTCCACCACCCACCATCTCGCAGTCCATCGCAACCACTTCAGGTCCTCGGTCATCGTCATTCCCCGTGCTTGAATCCATAACAACCATTTCATCTACATGATCATCATCATTTTCCATGCTTGAATCCATATCAACCACTCCAGCTACTTGGTCCTCATCATTTTCCATGCTTGAATCTGTAGCAACCACTCCAGGTACTCGGTCATCGCTGTCCTCCATCCCAGGCTGCACACATTTCTTCAGAAGAAATTCACTCACATTAAGAAGAGAGGGAGAGTAATATGAAATCGGAAAGAACTGTACTGTGTAATCACGAGCAGTATAACATTCAATCCCAGGTTTGCTTATTGCCTTCACTCACAGGTGACAAGGCAGGGGTCATGCGACACGAGTCCTTGTGCATCTCAAGAGCATTGGAACTATCAAAAATGTTCAAGCAAAGTTCGCAACCATTTGTGCTAAATATGTTTGCACATTGTCCCTTCGGCAGTGGACCTACCAATAATAGCATAGAATAATGAGCGACAGGACAAACTATTTCAACTAAAAAAATGCAAACAACTCTCCAGCTGTTGGCAATTCAAACTATCAGATATGTTAAGCATCAGTTTAAAGTTTAGAATCTGATTGTTTGTTAAAAGATCATATAGATAGATATTATAAACTAGGCTGTGCATATCAATTTCTAGTTCTGTAGAGGAGTCGAATTGGTACCTGTAAGATGTTCCCTCACAGATTCCCATGACTTGCAATGCTTTTTGCAGACCCCACACTTCGGTTCATGAAAAGAGTGGTACGACACCCTCATATGTTCAATAAGATGTTCCCATTTCTTGTATTGTTTGTAGCATGCAGAACATTTGTGCCTGTTAAACAGTTCGGAATTACTAAGGGATTTATTGTGTGATCAAACAAATATTATCTTGTTTCATCACGTACACTATCTTTCCAATCCCACAAGAAACTCCTCGTACTGAGTATAAGTTATCATTGGATAACTTATTCCGACATCCAAACAAAGTCTAAGCAGTGTAGATATTTCCAAAGCAAGCTGAGGCAAAAGTGGTCACCCTAGTATTTTACCATTCCAAACTTTTTCACCATACCTTTTCTGGTTTAGTGATCATGATTTGGGCTTCAGGGATTTCGTTTCTAATAAAAAATCTTTTATCCTAATCAACATAAAAATAATTCATTTGCGAACTAGTTTACATGGACATTGACATGGCGCACGATACGATCTGGACATTGCGAGTTGTAAGCTTAAATAATATTAGGATGATAAGCCAACAGGGACATATGTGATAAATATGAAAACTTATCGAAGAAAAACACTCATTATGATTTTGAAAGCAATAACATTTGTTACATTTCCATAATAATTTTCTCACTTATAGAAAGCAATTAATCTATCTTAATTGGGAGATATTAAAACAAGAAAATTCTCATATTAAGTTCTATCAAGAATAACAGTATAATCAGCCACGCATTTTAAGGAACTAGAATATTTATGTCAACAATCACTTCCAATACTACATCCAATGAAATAAAAGATTGACTACTTACATTTTCTTATATTTTCCTATATACAATCGACACATTTCGGACAAAAAACATGGACATGCATTATCACAAGGGAGATACAATGGACATGTGATAGATACGCGAAGAGTGAGCAGGAGGACCGTGGACACACAGTCAACACGTGACAAACACGTGTCCCTGAAGTGCCTGGCGACGAGATACAACTGAACAAGGCAACATTTTTAAATTGTCCGTGTTTCCTAGTTTGCAAAAGCATGTATAATTAGCATAAAGCTTGTTTTTCTATCCGTTAGAAGCATATATTACTGCATGCACAAATCACATATTCGCCGACAAAACAAACTATAGGTCATAAGAATATAATCAAGTTGTTTTTACTCAACTTCGGATCTCATCAGTCCAAAATTTCAAGGCGAAGAAAAAGTGCGAAACCTGACAAAGATGCTGATCGAAAGCGGTATTAGAGAATGTTCTCTATTTGAAGATTGACAAAAACCCTTCAACAACTACACATTGGCAGGAAAATAGTAGAATCACAAGATAGAGAGCATAGCATCAAATCATTACCGATTAAGGTGTGTAAGTAACTTTAAATCAATATGGAACATCATATGCAAAGTTTTAAGTGCCGATCAACACAAGCCTGTCCACCATATCATACCGTGCCAACAAAATATCAGCACGAATATTTTATTTCAAGAACATACAAAAGATTTGATAAAGAGATATAATAAGCAGTTAGAATATATAGGCGCCAAAGAAAATAAATAGGCTATTTCTGTGCGTGCACACATCAGCATAACACGCCACGCACCGTGTTATACCGTACCAGTAAGTTCTCGACACGATTTCGTGCCATGACACTTAAATTCTTCATCAACTTTTGACCACTATAGTTTAACTTATAGCTAATGGAGCCATTAACAGCACCAAATCCACAAAATAATTGAAAATTGAGAATTTGTGAATCAATTAAAAAAAAAAATGTTGGAGGGTCTATTTCAAAGTAGCCTATCGACAAGGGGTTATGTAACGACCTGACTCGCTAGTAACAATAACTCGTTGGGCCAAAATTACTAACCCAAAATGCTTAAGTCTGGTTATTATTACTAACGTGTAAGTTCCACATATTTTAATCAAAATTATTTTTTCATCCGACAATGTAGGATTATTAGGGCGTTACGGGTTCTCCACACATTTTCACCAAATAAAAAAAATATTGGCAATACTAAAAAAAAAATAAAAAAAAAATGAAAGAGTAGAATCAAGCAATCGTTCTCATTCCCCTAATAACCAAATCAAAAAAAAAAAAAAAGAAAAAAAGGAAAGGAAAGGGAGGGGGAGAGGTGACCGTTGGATCTTGGGAGGATCCTCCCGTGGCTCGCTCTCCATTGGGAGCACGGGGGGTAAGCGGGTGGGTATGCGGCGACTCGAACTCACCGGCGAGGGGCGCGTGAGTGAGGAGTTGAGGAGGAACGGGGACGAGAGAGAAATGGAGTGGGGCGATGTACTCCGCTCTCATCGCCCGTGCTTTAATAATAAATAATAAAATATAGGGTTAAATGCATATAAGTCCCTACAAATAGAGTGAATTGTATATCTATCAACACTTCTAATATTTTCAAATATATATAGAAAAAGCTTCAAAAATACTCCCGGTGGTTTCGTCGTTTCTCACTTTGCCTCCCTGTGGTTTAAAATGTATCAAATTGCATCCCTGTGGTTTCGTTTTTATCTTTTCGGTAGTTTTTTTGTTAATATTTTATTAAATTATATATAAAAAAATTCAAATACCCATCTAGATTTATCAAATATTCACCTTAGTACCCTTTAATTTTAACTTTATCACTGATTTAAAAAAAAAATTAATAAAATTTGATAAGAAAAAGAGAAAAAAGAAACCACAGGGGGGCAAATTGATACATTTTAAACCACAGGGGGCAAAGTGAAAAACTATGAAACCCCAGGGGGTGTTTTTAAAGTTTTCCTATATATATATATATATGATTTATTACTGTTCGGAAACGGTTTATATTTTAACAGTAAATAAATAAAATATCAATTTTACCATCATAAATGTCCCTGCAAAAGCCACAAGAGAATAATATAAGAAAGGTAAAAATGTTAAGTTATCTCATAAATTAATCAGGGTTAAGTGTTTAATCTATTGGTTAATTAAATCTTTTTAACGGATTCTAACGGTATGGATATATTCAAAAATATTAGAACTTTTGTAGGGATTCACTATGTTTGCAGAGACCTGTATGCATTTAAGCCTAAAAAATTAAAGGTTTTTTTTACACTTAGCCCCCTCATATTTTTTTTTTTTTAAGTGGCCCAAGCAAATTGATATTTGCATATACGGCATTCTCCTTACCACATGAGTATCATGTTGGTAATTTTAAGTTGAATATGGTGATTAAATTTTCGTATTCATATTCACATTTTCATCTTTTTTTTTTAACTTAGGGGTAATAAAAAAAATACAAAAAGGAATAAGTGATTCAATTATCGTGTTTAAACACGGTAATTCATTTAAAAACGCCACCTAAGTGCTCACGTGGTAAAAAAAAAAAGGCTATTTATACAAATATAAATTTACTAGGGCTATTTATAAAAAAAAAGTTTTAAGGGGGCTAAATATAGAAAAAAAAAATCCAAAATGAAATTAAAAAAATTCCAGTTTGAAGGATCGGCTCGGTTGAACCGGTTTGAAGTTTAGATCAAAATAGACTTTCGGATGAATTAAAGTTCAAATAACTTTTTCTTTTTTCTCGGCTTTTTGTTTGTATAACTGTAGAACCCGAGTTTTTCTAATTCTATTATTTATTTGGTAAGAAGTGAGTGAAGTAAATACTGGAGGTGTAAGAAAAAAATTAATAGTTATTCTTTTTTCTCACTTCTTTTTCGTAATTGCCATAGGTCTCGGGTAGGCTAAAATAATTTACGCTCTTTTGGAGAATTTAAGTTTTAATTGAAGATAAAATTATAATAAATCAAACAATAGAAGTAGACATTTACAGTTAAAAATTAATTTGCCTGTCTTCATTTTCAGTGCAACAAAACACACTTAGCTACTCATAAATCACAAATCTCCACAAAGAAAAATTAAATGCGGATAAGTAAATAGCACACCAAAATTTAATATGAAAAAAAAAATCTCTAAATTGGAGTAAAAATTGATAGAATCAGTCACACAAAAATAATACATTATGAAATAAAAAAAGTACATGATAATTAGCGAATCCACGGACTCAAATTCATAAACGCTACGTTCTGAATCCACGGAACAACGCCAACCCTTCGAATTCGCGACGTACACTCCGTCCAGAGCCAAAAAAAAAAAAAAATTGTTCCGAATCCAACTCAATAAGATCAACACATGTATATATTTCTCCCAAAAATATCTATTAATCTATTAAATTAAATATAATGAATACTCAGTTGGAGGTGAGTTGATGTGGAGCCTCCACATTCATTTGGGTTTTGGGGGGCCACTAAATTTTTTCTAATTTTAAAATTCAATCCCTTATCTATTTTTTTCAAATTGAGTTTTTAATCTATAAAATTATTTTTAATTGGGGTCTCCACTATTTATCTTATGTTATAATTGATGGAAGTTGATATGTTGGTGCTGATGTGGTGCTGAATTGGCATAATTTTTTAAATTAGTAGGATAATTCATTCCCAATCTTTTTTATTTTTTTAATTGTGGCTCTTTAATTTTATTAACTAACGGCTCTTGATTTTACTTAGAGCATTTTTTTTTCTTTACTATATATATAATTTTTTTTAGCCAACTTTGCCTTAATTTTTTAACAAATTCTTTCTTATTTATTATTTGTTATATTTATATTCTATAATATTATTATTAATAAGAGTAACAAAATTTTCTTACAGCTAATATATATATATAGGGCTACCTCTCTCTCATTATTTCATTATATATATATATATATACTATTATAGCCTAATATTTATATACTATTAATATAAGGCGGTTAGTGGTGATTGGTGGAAACTTCCCAAATACTTCTCTGCATAATTGTATGTGTGTAATTCTAGACCACATGCTCAAACTCTTTAATACGAGATTCAAAATTATGTTAAAGACTAATATCTAACATTATTAGACTTTGTATATCAGATGTATTAATTCAAGTTTTGATATTAAAAATTAGTCATCTAATATAAATTATGATGTACTAAAATATTAATATACACAAATACAGGCGTAATTAATTTCTTTTTCTCGCGAAATCAATTTTAACAAGATAAAGAAACCTCTTCTCCTATTCTTCAATTTGCATATGTCCTCAACTTTAACTTTGAAGTTAAAAAACTTATTTATTTATAGAATAGTTATAAAAAATATTAAGTTTAATTGAATTTTTAAATAAAATTTTTAGAATAATTTTACTCTACAAATATTAAAAGTTAAGAAAATATTAATAAAAAATATTTTTAATAATATACATAAGGCTATTTTGTAGATTTTTTTTAAAAAAAACATGTCTTAAGCTATAATTTTCTCAATCTTAAAATTTTAATAAATATACATTTTAATCAATTGAAATACTACATATCCGCTGCGAAGCGCGGGCCCTACACTATTATATGCATTAGATCACTACAAACACTAAAAAGACTACTTCGAATCGTGAATTAGTACTTCGAATCTTCGAGTTGTTCTTCATAACTTGAACTCTTCAAAATTCCGACTCCACCATCACAAAATTTCTCATCCAAGAATTAAAAATTTGATAGCAAAAAGGGCTAAATACTATCAATAGTATTCCAACCCAGCTATATATATATATATATATATATATATATATATATATATATATATATATATATATATATATATATATATATATATATATATATATATATATATATATATATATATATATATAGTCCGGCTACTATTGTCACGCCCCGGGACACAGCGGAAGCCCGCCCGGCACGTGCACAGACCCGCCATACGTCTAAAACATATAAGGCGTCTAAAGTAAAACGATAAAAGAGACAATAGAAGAAAAACGTCTAGAAGTATCAGAGCAATATACATTATCTAGATACTAAAGCAATGAGAAGAGTAGAGAGCTAAAATCACTAATAAATCATAAAGTAGTACAACCTAAGATCCAAATACAAGTGCTAAAAGAGTACATAGGTGGTCTCTATACATGGTAAACAAAATCCCTTGCTCTCCCAAAACATAAAAAGAGGAAAAACCACCTAAGAGTGAAAGTGAATCCTCGCTATTTAGCTAGCGATCCCCTTGCTGCGGTCCCGTGCCTCCGCCGGTGCAGAGAGCTCTGAAAGAAAAACATAAAATAGCAGACGTGAGAACTATTAAATAATAGTTCCCAGTGGGCAATTACTGATTTCAGTGAAATGCACCACTAGGCCCAAAACTAAGCAAGTAAGGTAAATAAGGTAGGTAAGAATAATATGAACAATTAACTTGCTGAAATGGAAGCTCAATATAACATGAAGTCACTATTTTCATCAGTAATAATCTACCGCATGATCTCTACTTAGCATAGAGTTGCATAAGTAATAAACTATCATATGATCTCTACTTAGTATGAAGTTGCATAAGTAAGAAAGCAACTACTATAAGCATGTGTACAAGAGTATCCAACATGTAAATGCATCAGCATGCAACTAATCTAATGTCCATAATGTAAATAGTAAAGATGTCATTGTTTACTATTCTAGTCAATGTTCAAAAGGTACGATATGTCACTAGTAATCCAATCCTGTGGAAGCTACCCGTAGGTCGTCCGGTCTGCGCCATACTAACAATGGTCCCGTGGCAGTCAACATCCCCACTCTAGGAATAAGCCTCCCCCACGGCATCCCATTTTAGCACCCAATCCCGCATCGGCGAGCATATGTCACGATGGCTATCTCCGGAGTGCCGACTTGTAGGGAGCGATCATCACAAGTATGTGCGAATGAGTACAATGGCATGCAAGCGAATAAGTCCGTCTCAGGTCTCAGTGGTTCATCACTGTTTCATCGGATCTAAAACCCGGAATACAGCCCATGTCCCAAAGACCTGCCTCTATGTCATCGTGTCTAAAACACGGAATATAATAACTGTCTCAATCGCCTATCTCTATGTCATCATGTCTAAAACATGGAATATAGCAGATGTCTAGGTGGCCTACCACTATGTCTCCAAGTTACAGTTCAACAATTTTCTAGTTCAAGTGCCCCTTTATGACACTTTTGCTCACTAAGTCATAGCATGGCAATTATATTCAAGAGTATATAATTCTAGTCATTTTCCACATAAGAGACATATTTTCAAGTTGAAATAGAGAATACGTAGTACATGCATGCATACTACTCATAAGGCTCTACTACATAGAGTGAAGTTTTCATGATACATAATGCATGTGTTTTAAGCATTCCAAAATTCATATAAATTCTACTCTTTATGAATATGTATGCATTTATAGTATACGAAAATATTTAACCACATAGGAGGCGTTTTTTCCTATATCAAAGAAACCAAACCCACCAAAGTCTCGCAACTTCTTCGTTTGCTCCGACGAAAGTGTCCACTAGTTTTCTAGCACCCGTACGCGAAGGAATCTCTCTCGCTCTCCAAAATAGAGCTAGAGTCCTTCAAATCCAACCTAAATCAAAGTTCTAAACCAATCAATTTGGTTCTAGAAGCTACAAATCCAAAATCTCCATTTCTAACCCTAAAATTCAAAATCTAGGGTTTCATCATGTGAAATCTATCAAATCATGTATTAAATGAAAAATACATGTTACTAACCTCTTAAGTAGCCTCAAACCAAGTCCAAAATCAGCTAGGGTTGAAGGTCTCCCTTCAAACAAGCTCCTCTCACAGTTCCAAGTCTTCAACAATGGAGGAAACCCAACAAAAAGCAAGGTGGAGAAGAGAGAAGAGATCAAAACCAACCAAAATCCACAAAAAATGGTGAAGAAATCAAAGGGGGAGAGTCTCACCTTGTTCTCCACTAGTCTAGGGCTTAAAAGAGTAGCTAAGGGGGCTGGGGTGGTATTTAAAGAGGTTGCAACAATTGCAAATACACCCCTCCCCGAAACACCCCATTCTGCACTGCGTACCGGTACACGGGTTTGTGTACCGGTACACATTCCACGCACCAGCCCAATCCGAGCCTCGGGTTGGCACGAGATCTGCCTGCGTATCGGTACACAAGCCCCGTACCAGTACAGCCATCAGCGTGTACCGGTACAGCCATCAACCCTGTACCGGTACACAGCCCTGCTGAGGCTACCCCGAGAGCTGACCAAAAATCCGACTTTTCGGACTTTGGTGTTAGGTTTTAAACCTCCAATCTCGGGGTTCGAACCATGGGTCGGAACACTGTCAACGACCCTCCACGAAGTGTGGAAAAGCTCAGAACACAAAACAAACACTCGAATCTTGCAATTTGCAAAGGTCCAGTGCGTCACAACTATTCTTTTATGAGTACAATCGCCTTCGTACTCATAAGTCGTTTTTAATGATAGAGCTTCTGAATCGACGATCCATACCGTTAAATATTTTCTAGGGCATTTAAACTTCTAGAAATCAAATTTCATAATTTTTTGATATCATTTACCTTACGATTAAAAGGTCACAAAATTGACAATTTGTAATGGCCGGTATGAAATACTTGCTTGTTTAATGGTGCAAAAGAATCGGACTAGGTTGAATTTTTGATAGAAAATTCTATTCACTACCTAGATAAAGATCAATAACTCCGATCTTAAATTGAAGGATCCGATTATCCATTTTTAGGACGTCGTTCGATTTTGACTGTTCATTTTATGCCCGCTTGATGGACTTTATTATGATTTCGAAAAATTACAAAATTTATTTTCTAAAAGTTTCAAATACTCTAGATGATATTTAACGGAGTGGATCGTCGATTCGGAAGCTCCATCATCGAAAACAACTTATGAGTACGAAGGGTCCAATACTCATAAGAGTATAGTAACCCTACTCTATATGAGTCTGGCTACTATATTCTTATGAGTACGATCGCTTTCGTACTCATAAGTCATTTTTGATGATAGAGCTTCCGAATCGATGATTCATACCGTTAAATATTTTCTAGAGCATCTAAAACTTCTAGAAATCAAATTTCATAATTTTTCGATATTATTTACCTTACGATCAAAAGGTCAAAAATTCACAATTTTTAATGGCCGGTATGGGATACTGGCTAGTTTAACTGTGCAAAAGAATCGGAATATGTTGAATTTTTGCTAGAAAATTCTATTCACTACCTAGATAAAGATCAATAACTCCGATCTTAAATTGAATGATCCGATCATCCATTTTTAGGACGTCGTTCGATTTTGACTGTTCATTTTATGCCCGCTTGATGGACTTTATTATGATTTCGAAAAATTACAAAATTTATTTTCTAGAAATTTCAAATACTCTAGATCATATTTAACGGAGTGGATCGTCAATTCCGAAGCTCCATCATCGAAAATAACTTATGAGTACAAAGGATCCAATACTCATAATAGTATAGTAGCCCTACTCTCTCTCTCTCTCTCTATATATATATATATAGAATAAAATATACTAACTAAATCTATAAAGACATACAATGCATACTAATTGGATAAAATTAGCTCAAATGAAATAAATTAAAAAGTTAGATAGTAAAATTAAAATTTTTCAAATTAGATAGTCAAATTCGAATAAGTGATCGTCAAGATAAATATTATAATATTTTACCTATTATTGATATAAATACTGTATAATTCGTGAGGAACTAAGCAACATAAGTACAATATTTATGGTCGATGACAACTTCACCACTCCACACTCGGCCAACAGAAACACGCCTTTTGTTGAAATAAAATTTTAGTGGGAAAACCGACCGTTCCTAGCGCAAGTGGCAAAGAGCTTGGTTCCTCTAATTCACTGCCACATGTTAATTTTAATTTCATCTAAGTGTTCCTCAAGTATTTTTCTATATTAAAACTTTGGAATTAGAGTGGGATTAACTAATTCCGTCCCAATTTAAATTTTAAATTTAAATTTTAAATTTTTAAATTTAAAAATTTGTAAGCTTAAAATTTGATATTTATAATTTTAAATTTTAAATTATTATTTTTAATTTTTAAAATTTAAAATTTGATAATTGATATTTTTAATTTTAAATTTAATCTTAAATTTTTGAATTTGAGATTTAAAAGTTTAATTTTTATTTTGAACTTTTCAATTTTTAAAGTTATATATTTAAATTTAAAATTTTAATTATAAAATTTAAAAATTTAAATTCAAATATAATTTATTTATAATTACTTATTATTCTTCTTATTCTATGTTACCTATTCAAACGCTATTTTCTTTATTTTCGGGAACGATCCAATTTTCATTCAAATATAAAATTGATCAATTTCAGACTTAACTCTGAACTTAGACATATCTCTGAAACAACTAATTCTTACTTAATCCTGAACCAATAAGTGTTATACAGTCGACTTTCTGGCGAATCAGAGGCTTGGTTGAGGAGGAACCCACTAAGTTTTGTTCCTATTGTCGCCTTGTGTCGGTTATAATTTGACGTTCGGTACTTCGATGGGGTTGGGTTTTGTGTTCTTGGTTTCTTCCCCTGTGCGCGCGCGCGATGCATAAAATCTCCCCACCACAAAATCCATTTCCCCTAATTCCTTTTCAAAATTCTCCACCAAACCCCTCTCGCATTGAGATCGAGGGTGTTGGATTAGGGTTTTGCATAGAGAGAGAGAGAGAGAGAGAGCGTAAGAGGGCGTAATGGGTTCGGAGAGGAAGGTGATACGAGGAGGAGGAGGAGTGGAAGGGGAAGTAGCGGAGGAGGAGCCAATTTTGGTGGAGAAATCGCAGCGGTTTTGTATGTTTCCGATCAAATATAAGCAGTTGTGGGAGATGTACAAGAAAGCCGAAGCAAGCTTTTGGACTGGTAATTTTTCTCTCTTTTTTTTTTTCCTGTTTTTTGTCGCTGTAATCTTTTATTTATGCAGTGTGTTTGATTCGTCGTTCTCCGAATAGTTCAATATGTTTCGGATTGTTCACTAATTTTGTAATAGTAAGAATTCTCTGTGCAGAAAATGTCAGAATAAGTTATTCAGCAATAGGAATTTGATTTGAGCTGCTCATAAAGGTCCCTGCAATTATGATTTGACGAGGATAGTAAATTTTGCTATTTTACTTGCGAGATGATTTATCTTATTTCAAGAAAATGATTTGAAGGCCGAATATGGTATGTGTTTTTAGATATTTGATCGTTCTCTTCATCCACCAAATATTAGAAGCTTTTTTAGTGGATGAAAAGATGTACCGAACAAGATGTTCATTGTTATCAATGAGGCCCTTAGCGAATTTTTGGTTTCCTGGAAAATATTTGAAAAGTAGTGTTTACAGTTTCCGAATTTTTTATTTGGAAAATGGAAAATGTGGAAGGTATTTTTCATAGATTTTTTTTTTTTTCCCTGGAAAACAGTTTTCCATGAATTTCCGAGGAACTAAACACCCACTTAGTGCAAAAGAGGGTCAATTACATGAGCACTTGAAGACAACTTAAAATTAGCTATTTTGCATAGTTAGTTAGGCAAATATTATATGATTCCAATTCCGCGTAGAGGGTCGTAGATAAGATATTAAACACAAAGAGGAATTACGAACTCTTCATAAAAAATGTTATGCCAACCAGTGACAAGCCGTTCTGGTTTTAACCACCCATTTGAATATGTCAATTACGAACTCTTCATAAAAAATGTTGTGTCTGACAACGAAATTGTGGGATTGCAGCTGAGGAAGTTGACCTTTCACACGATGTCCATCAGTGGGAGAGACTGTCGGATTCGGAAAAGCACTTTATAAGCCACGTGTTAGCCTTTTTTGCAGCATCCGATGGCATTGTTTTGGAAAATCTGGCAGCTAGATTCTTAAAGGATGTACAGATTCCAGAGGTTGTATGTTTAAGATTTATGTATCTATTTGTCTTTGATTTTGGCTTTACGGCTTAAAATCGATTGCACTTTTTACTTTCAAGCATTACAGAGAAGTAGAATATTTTGCATCCTCAATTTGCTAAAGCTTATTCTCGTCTCTTTTAAACATTATGTAGTTCTCTAGCCAGTTCTTCTTAGGTACATGGTAGACGTTAAAAATGCATCGTGTAATTATGTAGATCTCCACTAGCAAGTAGAAAGTTTTGCTTTTCTCCTTACATTTGTTCTTTTGTTTTTCTTTTGCACTTTGTTTGTCATTCTTTAGATTGTTGTCGTATAGGATACTAATGTTATAATCATCATATGTTCACACCAGTGATTGTTTGTTCTAGCAGTCTCTCAAAGCTATCTTAGTTTTTTTCGGTTTGGAACACATTTATTTACTTCTTTATTTTAATTATGGATCTACTATTTACTTTATGTTTAAACTGAAGCTCCTCTGTTTTGCAGGCTCGAGCATTTTACAGTTTCCAGATAGCTATGGAGAACATCCATTCCGGTAAACTTTTCTTTTAGTGATTGTTGCAAGAGACTTTCTGTTACATAATCGAAAAACCTTTCTTTGTACTGCAGAGATGTATAGCTTGCTTATTGAGACATATATTAAAGATACAAAGATGAAGCACAAGTTGTTCAATGCCTTAGAAAACATCCCTTGTGTCGCTAAGAAGGCAAGGTGGGCATTAACTTGGATAGAAAGGTACTCAATCTTGATACTGTTAAATAATTTCTAACTAATTAAGTCATTTCGATTGAGGAGATTTCATTTGCTTTCCAGTTTCTGTTATTTTGATTTTTTATATAGCTATAGCTTTCTAAAGTTGGTAGAGAATGAATGCCATTTTTTGGTACTCTTTCATAGTCTGACGTATCAAGATCTTCTTTGATCGATTATCGATCTACTATACTAATGGATCTTATTCTGTTTCTCATGTATGAAGGCATTTTCCTCTAGTTTTTAAATGTATTTCGAGAGATAATCTTAGTTAAACAATCAGACGAGAATGCAAATAAGAATCACCTAATTGGAGAAGAGAAGACTATCTGTCTAAAAACTATCATAAACCAAACTGAAAGTGATTCTTGAAGAGTATATCCAGATCAAACTCAGGTTGCTTTAATATTAGAATCTATAATTGAACCTAGAAATCAGCAAGTCTAAAAAGTGTCACTATCTATCTTCTGAAATCTCGAGTCGACTGGTTCTAAAGCTGTAATTGACTGATTCTTGAATAGACCTACCATAAACGACTCCCATTTGACTGGCTAGCATTAATTGACCTTAGGTTAGAGTTGTCTACTGGCAGTTCAATAGCCTGTTATACATTCAGACAAGTACTGGCAATAATATGTGTATTCCAGTTTTTGTTTTGTATACTTTGGAATAACCTGACCATGAGTATAGTTCTATTGCCCTGTATTCTTTTGCAGTTCCACTTCTTTTGCTGAGAGGCTTGTAGCCTTTGCGTGTGTCGAAGGAATATTTTTCTCTGGAAGGTTTGTTTCACTAATATTACTCGTTTCAATTTGTGAGACCAGAGTTAATGAACTTCTTCCCTTCTGTCAGTTTCTGTGCCATTTTTTGGCTAAAGAAGAGAGGTTTGATGCCTGGATTGACATTCTCAAATGAACTTATATCAAGAGATGAGGGCCTCCATTGTGATTTTGCATGCCTTTTGTATAGGTGAGTGTTTTATTTGTAACTCGAGTAAATCTCTACTGTATTCAAAATATATTAGTTGCATAATGGAGAAGCAACGTCAAGTAAAAGGTGGGCTCAGTATGTTTTTGTATGCTGTGTAAAAGCAAGAAGCAGCAAAAGAGTATTTTTGATTAGGAAAGGCAAAGAGTTTCCTCTAATATTTGGTTTCATCGATATGTTTTTGTACCTCAGATCCATACAAATTCAGCTAAATGATGGGGAATTTAGCTGGTATTTCACGTTGACTTCTACCTTTTTGCATTTTTTGTTCTTTTCCTCGAGTTTTTTCAGATAAAAAGAATTTTGAATTGTAACAGTTTGCAAATAAACAGTCAATAACAAAAATAAAGAGCTCCATCTATAGGTGCCTTTTGTTCCCAATAACTCGAGCAAAAATTAAAGGATTGTTAGGCACACCCTCTCTCTTTGATTCCAAAATTTCTGGAAAAATATTTATTAGTCTTTGATAAAAAATCGATTTAACTGTTTGATGTGGATTCGAACTGACATACGAATTCTCAGAGCACTTCCTGTGAGTAGCACGCCCTTTGAGGATACTCATTGTGGTCTGAATTCCTGAAGTTAATAATAGTTAACTTTGCAGCTTTTTGCTTAGACCCTTGAATTGGCAAAAGGTTCATCAAATTGTCGATGATGCCGTCGAGATCGAAATCGAGTTTGTCTGCGAAGCTCTTCCTTGTGCGTTGATTGGGATGAATGCGGACCTCATGAGCCAATATATAAAGTTCGTCGCTGACCGGTTATTGGTAAATTTGATTCCCTTATACGGTTTCTTGAGTTTCAAATCTTTCCTTTTCTGGTTCAAGTTTATTATTTGGCGCTCCTCCAGGTTTCATTGGGGTGCCTGAGAAAGTACAATGTAGAAAATCCGTTTGATTGGATGGAGTTCATATCCCTGCAGTGAGTAGAGCTTTCCTACATTTTGTTATCCTTTGTTGCTTTATCAAATGCGAATAAAACTTGCATTGCATATTATTCGTGGCCTTTTAGGTATATACTTCCATTTTTTTCACTCGTTTAGCTGTTTTATTAGTTTTTTGCGTTGTATCGATCAGGGGGAAGGCAAATTTCTTCGAGAAGCGAGTCGGAGACTATCAGAAGGCCTCAGTAATGACAAGCATTGAAGGCGGAGCTTCTAACTATGTTTTTCGACTGGACGAAGATTTCTAGATACAAATATATATATGTTGTAATTGTCTTGTTACCCAGAGTTTTTCGATGCATACGGCAATGATCTACCCTCATTTCAAGTTACTGGATAACATAATCAGTAACTCCATTAAATTCAGCTTTTGTTTCATCTCTCAATTTTGGCCATTGTAAAAAGCTCTATCGCGAAATGCACCTGAGATGGAACTTTTAGGCTGGAGAAAAATTTTTTTTTTTTTTTTTGATATGTATAATGAGATAGTTTTGTATAATATGCGTGTTTGATTTGTCGGAAAAGAAGAAAACAGATTCAGAGGGAAAAGTGTTTGTGATTTTCAGCTTTATGTTTTCTGCGGATAAAAAACCTGGTAAGTGAAAAACAAGTGTTTTTACTGAAAAGCATTTTCTATGAAAGCTAGTTTGGTTTTCCAAAAAATATTTTAAAATATAGTTTTCTGGCTGAAAAAGTATAGTATGCTTCTAATTTTTTTTTTCTACATTGTATGAAAAAAATCGTGTTTTTTGTTATTAAAATTTTTTATCAGGAAACAAGAACATTAAAAAAAGTGGTTTTTTATGATATTTTTTATTTATTTTGTTATTTGTGGCAAACAATTTTTTCTTACTTTTTCTGAGGCCCTAACATCTATTTTGCAATATTTTAAAATCTTGGTCGAATTGGCCAATTGGATCATAATCCAGTTAATAAAATAGTTCGGTTCAATCCTTTAAACATCACAAAATTTGTTTTAAACTGTTTGAATTAGTACAGTTCAACCAGTGAACCAATCTGATTCCAAAGGAAAACGGTTAGATCTTTTTCATTTTTTATTTTTCTTCACTAAGTGTAATTTTTCATTTTATTTATGTTTAATTTTTACTGATTTTATTTTCTATTATGAAAAGTAAAACTTAAAAACTTGTATCTACTTAATTTAGTCTAAAAATTAATATAATATGAATATATATATATATATATATATAAAAAATAAAATTTAAAATATTATTAAATATTTATGATATCATGCTAACGTTATTAATTCAACCAGTGATTCTTGATTCAGTAACATTTTTGGATTGCTGGTAGACCTAATTTTTAGAAGGGTTAAATATATTCATATTCCTGAATACACAGTGAATTGCAAATATATCCCTACAAAGTGCAACTTTCATATATTGTTTCTGTAAAAGTACTAATCTTTTCAAATATATTCTTTTGGTTTATTACCGCTATAGAACTGTTTATATTTTAAATGGAATGTCAATTTTGCCATGTTGTATATGTCTCTCCAAAAGACACAACAGTATAATATAAGAGGAGCAAAAATATCAAGTTATCTCATAAATTAACTAGAGTTAATATTTAACCTATGATTAATTCAAGTTTTCTAACGAATTCTAACAACAGGGACATATTTGAAAATATTAAGATTTTTACAGGGACAACATATGAAAGTTGAGCTTTGTAGGAATATATTTGCAATTTACTATGTTTGCAGGGACCTATATGAAATTAACCGTTTTAAAAATAAATATTGTCATTTCACATGCAACCAAACACAGCCTTATGAACACCACAAAATCTCTGCACTCTTTTTCATCTTTAAGGCAACAAGTTACATTAAAACTTGTCTGGAGTGAATACAAAGTTCAATCACATATCAAAGAAATTTTTAGCAGACGAACATTCGATTGGTCGTAGGAGAGCATATACGGCAGCAGGTTTAACGGCTTTGCCGTTTCCGAGATGTTGAGAACTAACAAATTTGCTTCACTGGCTAGTCTGAGGAAGTAATTGAAGGTATCCAAGTTCCGAACGACCGTTGCGATGTATGAAACCGGAGATCCTTCAGCCTCATGCAACGAAATGCGATTGTCGACCTCTTCCCGATTCTGAGGTTTCAAAAGGATCGAAAGAACTCGGATAAGATGTGGCAAGCACTGCGGGTTGTAAATCACGTCTGCGCCCAAGCTGCAGAGAGAAAGATCAGTAAGTTTCTGCAACTGATCTTTACAGCAAATGCAGGGAGCAGTTCAAGTACCTGTTACCAATAAATCAAGCTTCCACTGTTACATTTTAGCAAAGTTTTAAGTACCCAATTGGCATGGGTTGTACCCACTGTTTGGTACCAAGCAGACAAGATATCAGCATGATACGATCTCCGTACCGATGCCGCGACTCAACATTCTCTTTTCTTTGCAATTAACAAGTAGTTATCTCGACGGTGGAGTTCAAGACACATTATGCTCGGCTGTGGTCTATCAAAGCTCCTTTAAAAGTTAAAATTTTCGTTTGGAATGTGCTGAAAGGAAGGGCTGAAAAGGGGTTGGCAAGGGGAAAGAGGTCTGCATTTTCTGTAGGGTGGAGCTTGAGATGGTAGACCACATTTTTGTGGCGTGCGACGCAGTCAAACTTCTACTAGAGGGTCAGCAACCGAATAAGAGGTTTTTACACATTAGCTCTTCGGTGAATAGCCTTTGGGCTGTAAGCAGCTCCAAAGGCGGTGGCTTAGGGCGGAGGGAATTATCGACAATTGCCTCTTCGTGGTGGACTACCTGGCTAGAGCGTAACACTAGAATCTTTGAAAATGAAAAGACCACTCCGAGACAGCTCCTAGCGAACGCTAGCTTGCTCCGTGCCCTCTGGGACTGTTTTAGTGTGTAGTGCAGTTTTTTTATTTTTATTTTTATTTTCTTTTTCGTTCGATCGAGGCCTTGGCTGCTTCACTTTGTACTTTAGTTCATCATCTTAATGAATGAAGCGGAAGCAAGCTAATCTTTCCTAAAAAAAAATAATTAGTAGTTATCTCAATAAAGTGCAAAAATATATAATAATTAGTTAGAATATACTGATGTCAAAGAATAAATATCTTACGTCATAGTTTGCCGGCACACAGATATTTTTGTGACCGATACATATCGACACAGCACGGTGCATACCGTGCAGTACCATGCGAGCAAGTTTTTGGCACCACTTTATACCACGACACTTAAATTTTCATTTTTTAGGGTACAATGCGGAAAACCCCCTTCGGTAATATCACGAGTTGCACAATACCCCCATAGTAATTAAAAGCTACAATTTTAACCTTGATTTTATCAAAAATCTCCCGAAGGGCCTACTGTGTTCAGGGAGAGGGTATAAAGAACGAGGAGAAGAAGAAGAGCAATCTCGACATTTGAAACGTTTTAATAACTAAATATTTTACCATATTTTCTAACAACACCTCATTGCCAGACTGTTGGAATGGGGTTGAGTGATAATTTCAAAAATATTGAGGGATTTTTTTGTAGCTTTTAATTATCAAGGGGGGTATTGTGCAACTCACAATATCTTGGGAAGGGCTTTTGCTTTTCTGGCCTAATTTTTTTTTTTTCAGTTATTGCATGTATGATTGCTATTAATCTACTGGAAAAGTGTATAAGATCTAGAAGAAATGTTGAATATAAATTATTTAAAACACCGTTTTCTAGCAACCTAAGATTTTGTAGAACAACGGGTATTTCGTATAATTTAACTTGCTATAAGAGGCAATTTTATACCCTTTCATTCTGTAAGTTCGTGGGTTCAATCCATACCTTCAATATTTAATGGGTTAAATTTCTGCGTAATATAATAAGTTAAATTCTCATTTCCTAACTAACCTATTAATTCAACGTGCTTTTTATATTCATCATGCACGTGAGTGGAGGTATTAATATATATTTATGGGTCCGTTTCCTACTAGATTGATTTTTTGGGTAACTATTAACATTATATCAAAGTAGAAGGTCCTAATTTCGAATCCCACCAGACCCTTAGTCTTGTTTAATTTCTTCCCATTTAAATTAAATTCACATCTTGAGCCCAGATAGTAGGGGGAATGTTGAATATAAATATTAAATACATAGTTCTCTGACAGTTGACAATTTAAGCTTTTGTTGAACAACGATTGTTTTGTATAATTTAACAAAAAGAATTAGGAATAATAACAAAACACGCAAATGCTAATGACCACCGTGTGGAAGTATATATATAAAATAAAGAACAGTGGTAGAACGGAAGCCAAAAGAAAAGCACCATTCAGAACATAGAAGTAAAATATACAACTTACACTATGTCAGGCCGATATTGCTGTAGTTCGGCTTCAGATGCTGATTCCCATGGCAGGTATTTGCACTCAGCAACCTAATCATCAAAACAAAGGCGATTCACACAAAGTTTTTTTTTTTTTTTTTGATGATTATGATGCAATTCATGCCATGCTTTACAGAAAACAAAACTCAATCCACAAAGCTAAAAAGCATAAATAGCAGAATTCTAAATCTGCTCTGCAAGGAAAACTTGTTGTTACGCCTATGAGTCGGTGAAACAAAATGAGAAAAGGAAAGAAGAAAATGTTTGAGGGAATCTAAAAGGATCTTGCAGTTTTCATAGTCGAATTCAATATCATTGTGGATAATGCAGATAATTTGCCGTCTCCAATGCCCAAATATTAGTATATCTTTGCACATGCTGATTTCAAAAGGCGAGTCCAAAATTATAATAAAACTTCTCTGAAAGAAGTAGAAAAAGCGAATACTAATATATTTTATGCAAGGTGTAAAACTTCCAGAAGTCGTAATGCCTGACACAATTTATAAAGATACGCGAACCAAGATGAATCGACAGTACGACGATTTGTGAATTGAAAGTAAACAATTAGTAAAACAACCAACCCTGTTTGAGCTTCCATTCGTACAATTTAGTTCCACATTAGCCTTCATGTTTGTTAAAGTAGACATGTCGCCATCAGAAAGAATCACCTGCATACAAGTTTCTTAAGTTATAACCACACAACCTGAGAGATAACCATGAAGCATGACAATAATAGGATCACAAGAAGTGACATATACAGAAAACTTGCGCTGGTTTATGAGGAATTTCCTTTGCCTAAACTAAGATAGAGAGAGAACATTATAAAAGAAGGACGGCCAGTATGCTCCGGAAAAAGGCTCATAAACAGCCAAAATTGACTGCTAAAGATCCATGATACTCTAGCATGAAAATAACTTTGTTTCCAAATTAAATTTCAAACTCACTTTTACTTCACATCCTCGAGTTTTTGTACCACCATTTAGGTCAAATTGTTTTGTTGGTTGGAGAGGACGGAAGAAGAGCTAAACCCGAGATATCACCACTATTTTTCCGAGCGTGAAGTACTTAAATCAAAATTGATGAAAGGATGGGTACTAAGGAAACAAAAAATGTAAGTTTATGGTACCCATTTCTGGATAGGCTATAGTGCAGGTATGTTTGGTACAATTTCACTGAAAATTGAACTTCCAACTATCGGAAAAATCATTAATGCTTCGAAACTCAACACGAAAATAACAACTAGAGCAATCTAAACAAGAAAGAACAAGTCAGAATTTTGAAACACAAAAAGAAGCACATAATGTGAATGGAGGCTATAAAAGATGGGACGTGAGATACAAAAAGGAAGAACATAATCATCAACATGGTCACTTCATACCTTAGAAGCTCCAACGTAATTGAGAGCAATACCAACCAAACCAACACCAGAGCCAACCTACCAGTTCACAAGAAAACCATAACATTCACAACTCAGTCAATTATCAAGCAAGAAGACAGAAAATAAAAGCCTTCTTATGGCATAAGAGCTTCAAGCACAAACTAGAAAACCACCAATTTCAAGAATCAAATTAGGAAATTGAAGGACATGATTGTCTCTCATAATGACATCATACAGATATCGAGTACTTCATCAGGATAGGCTTCTAATTTCAAAAGGAAGTGTAGAGTGTAAACTAAATCAAGAGGCAAAGGATACAATTTTGTGTACCTCGAAGTTGAATTTGTTTGAGAAGATCTCTGGATAAGAAAGAATGAACTCAGACAAGAAAAGACTTGAGGGCCAAAGAGAGCACCTGTCAATGTAATGTTTCATCAAAAAGGATGATGATAATGCATCTCCTGTACGTCACAGAAATGTACTGTATATGGGAATACTATCAATGCCAACAAACACGGAATATCTCAAGAAAGAAGCAATTAACTGAATACACTAAATAAAGCAGAAAACCAAGTAAAGAAGATCGAAAGAGTTTTCTTACTATCAGGCTATACAATATCACAAATTCATTCAGCACAGCATTAGATCTGGTGGAGCTTACTATCTAACATATACTAGTTGAAGGATCTAAAAATAGGCCTTTAGGCCTCCTTTTGTAGTCAGGTTTTGATTATTGTAATATAGTTAAGAGTTTTGAGCCAGGAATATTCCTATTTTCTTTTCCTCCTCTCTTCGCCTACCATGATTCTCTGCGATCTGTGTAAAAGAAGCTACTCAAACAAGCCCGAGTACAAAATTAATTATACAGATACAAAGATAAGATAGATATCAAGAATACGTATATACATGTCAAAAGGCCTATTAAATGTGAAATAAATGCAATAATGAGTTAACCAAAAAATACGCCAAATGCACAAGAGACCAGCTGTGAAGAGAAAAGCAACACCATACCCGGTATCTCCTTCAAGCATGTTGAGAGAACATACCAGCCGAACAACCAAGTTCACCGGCTTTGAGCAAACATCATCATCAACTACAAAAGCATAGCTCCAGTTACAATCCATAAAGAAGTATATTGTAATTTATTTCTAAGAATCAAAGCCGCCAATGACATGACTTACTAGTAGAAGAAAGAAAAGAGACTTGTCTATAGATTCTATCATTCTCTTTTTGCGAGCCTTCCTCCTAATTAGATAGGAAAATAAAGTCATCTCAGTAAAGGCCTTCTTTTTGAGAGAAGTCATAATCCATACATGTTACTAGCTACAAATTTCTTTTTTTTAATATCAGGAGCTAAGAAATCAATCCTTAATTTGATTGCAGAAGAATTATATAGAGCATAGCAGCAGAAACTTATAGATGATATCCTTGGGAAGTTTTAGAAAATTAATACTATCGAATTTTAAATGATAGTAAATTCATGTTACAAAAATGCTATCCCACAACCAAGGATTGTCGGTCTATATGGGTGTGAATGTTGGGTATGTGCATATGCATCCTAAGGCTCACATAATTAGGTCTATGATCCCCTACCCCATTAGCAGGGAAACAGATGGATCCTGGTTGGTGGAGTTCCCACCCAAATCCACTGCTAACAAAGCAGTAGGTGAAAAGTAGTAAACAGTTTCAGATGCTAAATTCGGGCAATTTTATGATCCGAGATGGATTCAGGACAGCAGACAAGAAAATAA
Organism: Ananas comosus; assembly: GCF_001540865.1. Lineage (NCBI taxonomy): Eukaryota > Viridiplantae > Streptophyta > Magnoliopsida > Poales > Bromeliaceae > Ananas > Ananas comosus. The sequence continues at coordinate 3,457,482 of NC_033643.1, read as the reverse complement.
TCAATCTTGCCAGAATCCATCTCGGCAATATTTCCTAGATCAACCTGAGTCTATTATTTATTTACATAATATCATTAACAACCAAGTGTCCCTTTGTTGTCAGAAAGCATTACAAAACATTAATCATCTGTAAGCAGAGTGAAATCCGCCAAAAGAGATAAGCTAGTGATTGTAAAATTAAAGTTTATTATTTTCATCTGCATACTTATCGATAGACAGGCTCATGCAAATTTCAATCAATTTAATACAAATAAAAAGCAGTCGAGAGAGAGAGAGAGAGAGAGAGAGAGAGAGAAGCCTATCCATTTACCAGATTCAGAGTCAAATACTGTCCAAATTCCTCATAAAGACCATCCACCACAACATCAGATGACGATTCAGCATCAACTATGATCTTCTTGAGAATATTCCTAATATATGTGTGGCTATAAGAAGTTCCTTGATCCACCTACACAAGAGATGTTAGATAATGATATGAAGTAATTATATGAGCAACTGTTAACAAGCATAAATACAACACAGACAGCAAGGGGGTCAACAAAATTTATAGTCTGGTATCAACTTAAGCATTAAATTGGTAAATTAGTGAAATACTACAGCTTAAGTGTTTCGATAAGTTGAAACCGATGAGTCCAACTCAGTTGATAAATTGTAACAGAAAAAAAAAAATCACACTAGAAATATGGAAATCAAAATACGGGCCTGAATTCTTTCTGAATTGTAACGCAAAAAACAATCGTAAAGTTATCGCCAAAATTCTTGCCGAATGGTTGTAAAAGCAGTTGAAAAAAACATTAAGTTGTTTCATTAATATAATTAAAACTACACATAGAAGGAGCATAACCTGGCAAAGGCAACAAGGTGCCATTTATCTAAAATCAAGTACATCATACTCGGAAAAGCAATAAAGATAATGTAAACAGGAGCATCTACCAAATAAAGTGAAACTAGAATTCTAATTTCTAAATATCGATGATGGTTTAGAGCTTCTGAGGAAGTACTCACAATGTTGCCCATGCAGTGCTCCAAAATAAAGCTTTGGACTCTTGGTGTAATAGAGCCTCCTCCACATTGTCTGTCAAACAAACATACAAGCAAAACAAACCAGAATAATCAATGTTTGTTAAGAAGACAACTAGTAGTTTTGTAAATCTACAATTAAAGATTATTAAAAGAAATCATACAATTCGAGCAATTGGCAGATTGATAGTAGTCCGTGATGCAGCAGCAAGACTGACATAAATGTGACACCTCGATAGTCTCATATCAGGAAGGCTGACATAAATGTGACATCTCAATAGTCCCATATCAGAATCTCAGAGAGTTTGAATGGTCATATATGTGAGTAGCACACATAAGTACTAGTAACTTTTGTGCTTATGCACTTGGACGGCTTCGGCATTTCGGGCCAATGGTTAAGTACTAATTTGCTAGTCATAAAAATAAAAAATTGTTCTTTAATACCGACTGTACCTCGCACAGTTGACTAAGAGCCTGATGGTTAGTATCCGAAGTTTCAAATTCAAATCCTAACGCGCGGTTTCATATTTCTAGCTTTGTACATTTCTTAAACAGGGAAAAAGAAATGAACATTTGAAGAAACTTTAGAAAATTAAATAAAAAGTATATTACTTACTTTCATATTTCAAAGTTTAGATTTTCCATTGTTGCTTTAAGTTAAGCAAAAAGAGAAAACCTGCACAATTATTAACCAAGGCAATTTGGAAGAGCTCAAAATGCTATTGAGCTTGAGAGGGGTGGGTAAAATAAAATAAAAGTCAGAGAAAGGGGAAGAGAATAAGAATGAAGGAAAAAATAAAATAAAATTAAAAATGTATCCATTTTTTTGACTAATCTTTTAATTTAATTTAGTTAAAAATTTTATTTCTACGTTTTTGTGAAAGCAAGAGCCATCAAATAACTCAAGTCAAATCAAATGATACGAAAAATCAGGTATCAAAATCAAAAGTTTTAAAGATTAGACAGTTTGATAAAATTTTATTTTTTTTAAAAAAAAAAGAAAAAGAAAAAGTTGGGGGAGTTGGGGAGTTAAGATGGAAGAAAACCTGGCTAAAGAGATCAGAAAGTTTGGGGGCTCCATGGCCAGGAAAGCCAGCTTCAAATACATCAACATGGGTTCAGAAGTGCCTGCTGCTATATCCATTCTTTTTGCTCTTTTTTTTTTTTTTTTTTTTCTGTGTATTTGTGGCAAACTTTTGTGGGACTATGAACTGGGAGAGGAATTTTACAGGAAAAAAAAAAGGGCGAAAAAGAAAGGGTAAAAATGCATGGAGGCACCTTAACTACAGATTGATCTGAAATGGACCCCTCATCTTTTATTTTGTTTGGATTGAATTATTCCAGTCCCTTTTAGTTGAAATTTGTATTGAAATTTGTAGGTTTTATTAGCCATTAGTCATTAGTTATTTTAGCTTATTTGTTAAAAAATATTTGAAATTATTAGATTTGATAAAATTATTGATGAATATGATAGAATTCCTAATTTTTTTTGACTTAAATCACTTCATTTAAAAAAAATTGAAGTTGTAGGGTCATACCAAAACTGCATAATTTTTAGGGGACCGTTGGACATTTTGGCCCAAAAAAATAATAAATAAGTAAATTACTCAAGAGTCGTCTATCTTTTCACCAATTTTAAATTAGGTTTCTAAAATTTTATTACTTTAATTAGTTAATTAGTTTTTTTTTCAAGTTAGCCTACAGCGTATTTGTTTCGCTGATCTCGACATTAAAATTATCCATCTCATCAATTCTTGAGCACAGGCATTCGAATATAACCAATAAAATTAGAAATCAAACACAAACGAAAAGTTAGAAACATATAATTTGATATAAGACTACGATTTATTCTTTATCAAAATAAAGTCGAGGTCGAAAATACGCTCAGAATTCGTAATCTCCGGACTACAGAAATTCGGAGAAAACAGCTCATAATCTCCTAATTATTGCAATAAATACATATAAAATATTAAAATATTTATTAATTTATTTTATAGTATTTAAGAAATTACATCAGAAATATAAAGCTGAGAAATAAGCAAGCTTTTCTAAATCAAAAAAGAAGCTTACGAACACCTTTTTCCCTTCAAATATCTTTGCTCTTTCCTTAATTTTTCGCAATTGTCGCTTCGCTACGAACATTTACACATCTCCCCCTAAACCCTCTCCTCCTCTCTCTCTATGTATATTTATATATACTTTTAGATATAATACACAAATCCCCTCGCTACTCTCTCTCCTTTCCTTCACAATTCGGTCACCTCCTCTCTCTCTCTCTCTCGGCCCCGCCCCATTTGCAACCCTATCGCCATCACCATCTCCGCCATGAGGGGAGCGGATCTCATCAACACGGTGCTCCCCGACGAGCTCCTTATCGAGATACTCCGCCGCGTGGAGGCCAAGCCCGAGCGCGACGCGTGCGCCCTCGTGTGCCGGCGCTGGCGCCGCGGAGAGCGCGCGTCGCGCCGCGCGGTCAAGATCGCAGCCTCCGGGGCCGCCGACCGCGTCCTGGAGCTCGTCGTCGGCCGCTTCACGGCGCTCGCCGACGTCGCCATCGACGAGCGCCTCCCCTCCACCTGCCCCGGCGCCGCCGTCGCCCGCCGCGCCCGGGTATCGATCCTTGCTTCTCGGTTGTTGCCGCAAATGCGGAATGATTTGATATCTCGTGGTCTGAATCGTGTTAGAATTGATAAATGGCTTAACGGATTTGGGAAGATTCGATCTTTTGTAGTTTCAATTGTGTTAGAATTAATAAATGACAAAGGGAATTTGGAAAGACTTGAATCTTTTGTAGTTTGAATTGTGTTAGCAACTTAGCATTAATAAATGACTTGAGAAATTTCGAAAGATTTGATCTTTTGTAGTTTGAATTGTGTAAGCAACTTAACATTAATGAATTATTTAAGAAATTTAGAAAGATTTGATGTTTTGTAGTTTGAATTGTGTTGGCATTCATAAATGACTGACAGGATTCAGAAAGATTTGATCTTTTGTAGTTTGAATTGTGTTTGGATTAATAATTGACTGAAGGAATAAAATACATCGGTTTGTTGTGTAATTGTGAGTGTCTTCCATCTGAATCAGTTACTTAAGTTTAGTCATTTCGAGAATTTGCCATGCATCTTGTTTCTGTTTGGAGAAAAATTATTCTTTTAAGAGTTAATGAGAAAATCATTGTTAATTGATGTGAACATAGCTATCATGATCTAGCATATGTTAGGCTCATAAACTTGCTGTGGCGGGAAGGAAAGAAGCTATGCCTTGTGGCTATCTTGGGGCTTTGGCAAGATGCCACTTTAGAAGAATAACTTTATTTTATTGATAATTTGGGATTGGCAGTATTTCTTCTTTTTTTTTTCATCTTTGCTTGGGATACGCCTTCTGTTTGGCATAAGCTTAGCCCAATTCTTGTTGGAAATATGGTCGTTTTAGCAGAACTATAAAAATGTAGAACATCAGAATGTGTAGAATAAGCATACTAAGTTCCAATTAACTGGAGCTGGGTGTAACGAATTGCCTTGCGATAGAAGCATGTTTTGCTATCCTAAAAACACCTCCGCTCCCTTGTGAAGCTACTTTCTTCCTGACCCTAGTGAGATTTGATGACCCCGTAGACACTTTGACCCACCACATCATCGCAAGTTCAAGATGGTGCAATAGTGGAGCTATATTTAGCGTTTTCCTGATCTGTTAAGTGGATAGAAATTAAATAAATTTGAGAGAGAGAGAACGATGGATAGGAGATGAAAAGGAAGAAATGAGAGGAAACAAAAGGTAAATCTCTTTCTTGCTGTTGAGAAGCAGTGTCTTCTTCTGTTTAAGCTCCTATCTTGAAGAATTTGACCACACTTATTGTCTTCTTTCTCTCTTCCCTGTAATGTCATGACCTTCTTTCGCTAAGGCCCCTCGTTTTATTGCTTCTTATAGTCATCTCTATTTGTGATCCCTGTTCTTTCTCTGCTATCAATGGTGCCGAACTTGTCATCCTCCTTGATGAGGTGATCAATGTTTGTCCACCTCTCCACAATTGCGATGCATGCTTGCTTGTGTGCTCTAAAAGGTGAAGTGACAAGAGATTCTCCAGTCTTGCCTTATGATCACGATCACAACGCTTGGTTGTATGTATCAGCTGCCAGATGTTGTCTTCAACCTCCTCATGGGTCTTGTAGCCTTGTTCGTTGACGAGTGCTTGTATGTCACTTCTCATGCGCGAATTGTTTCTGCTATCCCTTTTTATGTTCTAGCTATAATTGATTATTTTTGCAACTGGGAAAAAATTATATCTACTTGATTATTTTGCAATTGTGAAAGCTTTGATCTTTGAATTAGGAGAATTTTTAGAAATATTGGAGAATCTAACTTCCTCTTGTTGGCTATCTTTGTTACTTTAAGGAGCATAATCAATAGAATTTGGATAGGAAGTTTGTACAAGGAAGCTTGCACGTTTCATTTGCTTGACTCAGCAAAAAAACTTATCAGACTCGTCAATGATATAGTTTCTTTAGTGTATCCCTTCTGTTTTCTTGTTATCATGTTCTATAATAAATCATTATAAGTTCTAATACTTATGGTTTGCTTTAGAAGATTTACACTACTCTATTCAGACTTGCACACATGTTGTGTTTGGCAGTATCTTGTCCTCAAAATTTTTATAGAATGCTATGTGTGTTTGTACAGGATTTTACAATGTGCTTGTATCTGTAGTTGATACTTTATCATCGTTGTGCTCATTACAGTTAATTTTCGCCCTTTCATCTACTTATGTTTGTAGTTGGGTTCTTCTTAATATATGGGATGTGTAAAATGTGTTACACCGACCTTCTAAAAGGTAGCTTGATGCCAAGAAAAATTTTATACACTGCATTCTAAGTTGTATCAAAATATGCTCTATGGTTCTTTTTAATCTAACTATAGCAGTTTAAAGAATTTAAAAATGCGCAAATATATATTCAATTGATTAGTTGTCTACATTATGACATGCTGACAGGGAATTCTTGACCGCAGTGTATGTGGTTTCTAGCTAGTTTCAAAAATATTTATACATATTTTTATCCTGTTTATGCCCTGTATCATGTCCTCTTTTGTTCAGCATATGCTAGCAAATTCTGCTTAACTGTTTCTTCCTTTATCACTTCGGGACTGTTAATGTAAATGCCTTGTCCATTCTTTATAAACTATTTATCCTGACTTACTTTCATGGTGAATATATAAATTTGGTGCTTTTGCGGTTTACCTCAGTCTCTTTCTGGATTAGTGTTGTGTCATTATCCTATGTTTCGCATATATGCCATGGAATGATAATAGTTTTCGATTTTCTTGTACATATGCCTGTTCTGTAATCATCCTTCATGTACATGGAATTCCATTCTGTCAGATAGTCGCCACTAACTACTATATCTGAAATATGCAGAGAAACAGCATTGCAAACATTGCAAGAGAGCGTAATATGTCTAAAAACAGTAAGGCGGAAGAAAACGAACCGAGCCAATTCTGTTTTTCAGATGCCGGTCTGGCTACTCTTGCGAGGGCCTGCAAAGGACTAGAGAGGCTAAGCTTAATATGGTGTTCTGCCATAACATCTTCGGGGTTAGTAACCATAGCAGAAAACTGCAGGAACTTGAAATGCTTGGACCTTCAGGTATTCTCTTTGTTCTCACATGATTTTATTGTTGATCCCCAACTTCTTCATAAGCTACCTATGTTTCCTTTGTAGATTAGATATTTGGATCCGCATGAGCAGGAAGTATAATACGTATGCTAGTATGATCGCTCCCCTAAGGAACGCCTCTCCACTAGTAGAGCTTGTTTGGATGCTAAGATAACTTAGTTCATACATCTTCTCTTGCTTACCCAAGAAACTTTTAGTATTTGGTGTTTGGAATACAGAAAGATCTCTAAAAGTGAGCAAGAAGGAAGAAGTAATGGCAATTTTAAAGGATACGAGTATATGACTAATCACCTTTTTGATAGAGTAAAATATCTTGAAGAATCATGATTATTAGGATCGTGACATGGACTAATGTCAAATTCCACATAATCATAAAGAAACCCCATCTAACACAACTTATCACTGTGGCTGTCCAATCAGGACCACAGGTTGAAAGGACACCTCGTCTTTTCAGTGAGAAGAGAACCTCGAGAAGAATGTTAGAGCACCATATTGCACAAGGCCTTCTGTTTGTAGATTGGGCCCAAGGAATCTCAATAGTTGTCATGGTATTTTCATGGTTATTGAGTTTTGCCAGTTCAGTTCCTTATGCTGCATAGTGACACATTGTTAGAGGTATGTAGGTCAATATAGCATTTTCCACCCTGGCTTTTATTGTTTAGTACCATGCTGCAACTGTAGGGCAACTGCATACTATTTTATAGCCTTTGACAGGTGTGAGATAGGGAGAAGAAGAAATATAAGGAAAAGAATAGAAAAAGAAGGGAGAGTGGCCTCTACGCCTATAAGAAGAGAAGAGTGGGAAAGAGGAGAAGACATGCAAGAAAAGATACTTCTTCCAGTACCAATTCCGGTACCAATCAAAAATATCAATCTACTAACATCGACCTCTGAGTCATGTAAAATGGACTGAGATTAAACAAAACACGAAGACCAAAATTCTTGAGGCAGTCCAACACTTGTCTCAATTAATTGACTCAAACCAAAGCTTAATCAACTCAATTACCAAATAAACAATTTATGACCCAATCGACAAATTGTTTGTGTTTAAATTGCATGAAGCCTCCATTTTCACACCGTAGTCAATTCTGAAGCTCCATCAAATTGTAGAATCCTTTCACCTAATTACTTACAAATGAGTAGGCCACATTATTCAATCTACTTATTGAGTCTTTAGCCTAGTAACCTCCTGCACTTACGGTTGAACATTTAGGTTCTATTTTTGACTTACATCGTTTGTTGAAACTGTTGAATTTTGCAGACCCTATTTCTTTGACCATATAGATCGCTTGCATTTTTGAACAGTGGAGAAAGTAGGGGAATTTTAATACTGATATCTCAGAGTTTAATGCAATCAGGTCCCATCGTTCCCCCTTATTGACTTCATAGCGTAGGAAGCTTCGCTATCATTCAACTGTTAGAAGATCATAAATTCTTGATTGTGGTGGCCAAACTCTGAGGCCTTGCATTAATCTGCTGGACCAAAACCCAGTAGACCTGTTATCTTTTTTATTAGAACTTAATAGGATATATAGAACACCATGATACACTGCTTTGCCACATGATTATTGTTAGAGGATGCAATTGCAGTTTACACATGGTATCCAGGATAGCATGATCATAGTGGAACACATTCAAATGAACCATTTGAAACACCCTTGAGTGAGGATCATATGGGTACAAGTTTTGAGGATCTTATGGCTATGATGTATCTTTGCAGTTTTAACCGTCATCTTTTAGCAGAGTTAGCATTGAGTGCAGGGCAAATAACATATTAGTTGGATCACCAAGATATGCACAAGTTTTCTCAATAATGTTTTATTACTTGATTTCGAAATAAATATTGCTGTACTGTTTGTAATTCTTGCAAGTTATTTCTTTGTTTTGGTGGTTATTGTGGTGATGAATTCGTCATATTGTTTATTTTGAAAGCCTTTTGACTTAGAGCAATCTAGTTACTGGTAATTCATGTGCAGGGTTGTTACGTTGGAGACCAAGGCCTTATTGCTATCGGGCAGAATTGTAAGCAACTCAAAGCAATGAGTTTACGTTTTTGCGAGGGCTTGACTGACTCAGGTTTGGTTGGATTAGCAGAAGGCTGTGGAAGTTCGTTAATATCTATTGGCATCGCAGCTTGTGACGGGATCAGAGAGGCATCTTTGCAAGCTGTTGCATCGCACTGCCGTTATCTAGAGGCCTTATCACTAGACTCAGAAGTCGTAAAAACGGAAGGCATTATATCAATAGCTCAAGGATGCCGTTCTTTGAAAGCTCTGAAACTGCGGTGTTTAGATGTCTCTGATAAAGCTTTGGAGGCTGTTGGTTCATTTTGTTCTTCATTGGAGCTTTTGGCTCTTCACAGTTTTGATGGTTTTACTGACAGGCATTATGTTGCATCTCTCCAACTAAACTTTATTAGTATAGAGATTACTTCTTTCTATTTCTGGCTAAGAGATGCTATCGAGGACTTCCTAACATTATATACTAGTACAGTAGTACTTGTATGAACATACATACGTGGATAAATATATACTTTTGTATGTACACGCGCACACACATATACATACATACGTACTAATTCTTTTATTGTCACTGTATTTCTTGTTCTTCTTTATTCTTTTTTTTAAAAAAACTTATTTTATCCTTTTCTGGTTGTGACTTATCCACTTTGTTGTATACTGATGGTTTTCTTCATTTTGCATATGTTAGATGTCTTTCTGCCATTGCCAAAGGGTGCAAGAACCTTAGGGATCTTTCCCTAAATGATTGCCATTTACTAACTGACCGGAGTCTTGAACTTCTTGCACGTGGCTGCACTAAATTGACAAGATTTGAGGTTAATGGATGCCAAAATATTGGAACATCTGGACTAGAATATATTGGACGATTTTGCCGGTATGCCTTTCTGTTCCTTTTTCTTAGAAATCTTATTTTTCACGCGTGTGTGTGCGTGTGTGCACGTGTGTATGTGCGTGCGAGCACATGCGCGTGTCTATGTGTGCGCGTGCGCGTGCGCGTGCGCGTTCACGCATGTGCGTGTGCGTGTGTAGTAACATATCCTGGATCTAAAGCATCTCTAGCACACTGTATCTAAATTCAACGATGTTTTTAGCATTTTGGACATTACCTTATAACATGCAATCATGTAATAGGAAGAGAAAACTGCGTAATTTCATAATATTAGAATATTTTTTGCCAAATAAATCTGTTTGTGATGCCAATTACATTTAATAAATAGCTCAATCTTAGCTAAGATACACAGGAGTGATCAGATTGAAAAATCATTAGGAGACGATTTTCAACGTCTCAAGTAAAATTTTAATTTGCAAAAAAACAAAGGACTAAAGGGAAAAGTGAATTGCTAGCCAGTAACTTCTAGAGGTTGTCATCAACTTATTTTGCCCATCTCGGATCACCCCAATAAATTATGTTTATTCCACTTGGAAGAAGTTCCTCAAATGAATCACAAGTTTGAAAGAAGACTTATCGTTGATACGTATAAGATTTATAGTCAAAAACTTGGTCAGTTACGTACTAGCTGTTTATTAGACTTGGTTAGAAGAAACACGAGTTGATCATGTAATTAAAACAATGAAAAAGAAGGCCTAAGATAGGCCTTACACTGAAAGTGGCCAAACTACTGCATGATAGAGATGATATGAAGTCTAGGCTGTCTGGCTGCTGCAATCATATATTAATTATTACGGTGCTTGTCTAACAATTCTTGTTTCTTTTGCTAGACAAAATAGAGATTAGTATTTGTTATATGCACGTATTGAAGATATAAATAGATGCAAAACTTGAATGGAAATCGTCCTTAAGTTACTTGGTCATAGGCAAATCTGGCACACCTGTGAGATGTCAAATTTGGCACACCTGTAGATGATTGGTACTTGTAGTTTCAAATATGAATGTGCATCAATGTTTTAAATCATCTTCTTTGTCAACATCTCAACTTTCACTGATTGGATGTTAGACACTCCTTTACTTATTGATTCTTTTTGGTTTCCACTGAACTTGTGCTTTATGAAACAGAGACCTTCTGGAACTAGACTTGTTCTACTGCCCAAGAATCCATAACAAAGCTTTTCTGGAAGTTGGCAGAGGTTGCCCGCGGTTGCAATCTCTTCATTTAGTGGATTGTTCAGGTATTGATGACGATGCATTATGCCATATAGCTCAAGGTTGCAAGAATCTGAGGAAACTTCACATTCGGCGTTGTAATAAGGTATTTATCATGGTTTTTTATATCCCTCTTGTGACTGGTCAAACTTGCAGAAAGGTAGTTGATGTGTAGTGCGACCGAGTAATTATTAAGTGAAGGTATCATAATGCATCATTTGTTGGTTATTGATATTAAGTTTGTCCATTCTATATTGGTGTTGCATAGTTTCGTTTATGTTACTTGAAAAGTAACTGTTCTCAACATATGGCATGTCTACTTTATGGTCAGTTGAATTTTGGTAACAGGAAAAATGAAACAAGCATTTTTGTTGGACTTGGCCTAATGGGCAACAATTTTGGATATAAATTTGTGTTATGTTTACTTGAACCTAGGAGCAGTTTTAGTAAGAAGTGTAGTCAGTTAAGTGTTCTATCACCTTGGATTGCCAACTTCTTCTCAAGAATATAATTTTTATACCTTGAAAAGGCTACAACTTGGTGGTGGGGCTTGAAAGTATAGAAGGGAGGGATGTCGGCGCGAAGTTGCCTCACTGGTTTACAACTGACAAGGTGGATCAGGTCCAAGTAAGGACTGTTGTGCTAGTGGCATGGGGCATGCCAGTGTGCCATTGGCACGGCATGGCATCGTGGCACGTCCAGCACCAATGTAGGCTTGGCCGTCCATATTAGTGACATAGATTGGCACGTTTTTCTTATCATGCAAAAAACCCTAGATTTTGGTGTGAGACATGCTTGCAAAAAACCCGTCTTTAGTGTGAGACATACTTTGTTAGTTACCAACCGTATTCTAATAATATAAATTTTGTCCGTGCTTGCAGCTTGGAGATAAAGGTTTTATTTCTTTGGGTGAGAGTTGCAAGTTCCTCGCAGACTTGAGTGTTCAATTTTGCGAAAGGTGAGGATCTATTCTTTGTTTCTTAAGGAGTTTACATTTCTCTTATATTGAATGTCACTCCCATACTATCTCTCGGACTTTCTTCACTTACTCTGTCGACGCACATATGTTTTCTCTCCCTTTAAATTAATATTCTTATTGACTGATGTACTGATGTGATTTTCTTTGCATAGTAAGTACTAACTTGTAGGTAATAAGAATTTACCTTCACGCTTTGGCGCATAATTAGTTTTCGAACATTCCTCTGAAAATTTGTGATAAACATGCTCAACCATCCAGACTGATTGCTAATACCGTTGGCATGAATAGAAGAAACCACTTCACTAAATTTAGTCGAGTAGCTTAATCTCTCATTCTAAATAATAAAAATCTTATAAGCAAACACAGTTATCTTAGTCGGATCGTTTTTTATTTTGGCTTTTAGGTATAATGATGTGTTAATTTTTTTGTAATTTGTGTTACTATCTTGAAGCAGACTCTGTTTGCATCTTTGAGCTGCACTAAAGTGTAATGATTATCATCTGATCCTTCTGTCGACTGTAATGCTAATGTAGTGGAAAGTTACCTTTGCTATGGTCTAGTAACTTCTTATCATCCGTAATATGTGATCAATTGATCATGTAAAAATTTGATCCTCTAGAACTCACCTAGAAATACAAATTAGCTAGAAAGAAAGTAATAATTGCAACTTTTACATCATATGTAAAATATGATGCTTAATCTTCTGAAACATTTTATAGTTTTAAATCAAGGTTTTAAGTGCCCATTGGTAGGGACCTTGTCTGCCATGCTGCATCATGTTAAAGATATCAGCATAATATGACTCTCATGCCAATGACACTCTTTTCTTTACAATTAGTTATCCCAATAAAGTGCACAAGATTTGAATAGGATATATAATAAACAATTAAAATATATTGATGCTAAGAGAATAAATATTTCGTGTCATAGTATGTTGGCACACAAGCATTTTTGTGACCGGCACAAATCAGGCTGCAAGTTCTCAGCACAACTCTATGCCGCGGTGCTTAGATCCTTGTGATGAATATAACCCTGCTGGCATTACTATCCATTAGGTACCATATTGGGAAAGTGGTATTTAGTTTGAACGCGAATGTATAATGTGCATCACGTATTCATGTGATGTTTAATGAAGCTCATACAAGGATAGGAAACATAGATTTCTTTAGGCACTTGGCCCTACTTTGGGCTAAGTGATGTGTGGATATGTGCAATACCAGTGTTTACATGTCAGTACTTCATCTACAATGCGCTTGCCAACTAACGCCAAATGGTACCATATGCTAAGAATTAAGGGTAATGCTAGATTGAAAGGTCATTAATATGTATTGCCACTCTTATCTGTACTAGTGTACCTTGTTTTATTTCCGTTGACAAGCAACAAGGGCTACACTTCCGAGGAAATGTGTGAAATAGTTTATGATATGTGCGAAACAGTTTTATGTAATCACCTTCTCTCTTGAACTTGTATACCTTTGTTTTACTTCATAGATTGGAACTCATTTAGGTTACTCTCTGGGCAATCATATTCTACCAGAAATAATTTACTAAAGATTATTTATTTATGGAAATGAAAAGGTCAAAAAGTGGATTTGTAATTTTATATATATATATATATATATATATATATATATATATATATATATATATATATATATATCCCCATGTTTGGTAACATTTTTCAAGAAAAGATGAGTTACCTCAACAAGCATTAGTCGCATCATGATTTTCTTGAATATGCCTCCCTCCCACTTGACAGTTACCTTTCAAAAAACACAACAGCTGTTTTACCAAAATCTTCCAGATCTTATTATCTACCTTGCACTCCTAGCACTGCCTCTTTGTTGCCGCAATTTGACGATAATGCAGCCACCATTATTTGTATCAATCGCTGGCAAAATACCTTCTGCATTGCTTAATATATTTCATTCACACCTAAAACCTTGAAGTTTTCTTATTGTTTTTTCAATATGAAAAATCATTGCAATTCTCACTGCTTTCTTTTGGTGGTATCCGGAGAGTGAACATATGTTATGATTTCTTAGACTCGGTAATATCCATCTATTTGATTCATATTTATTTTCAATTAGGTCTCAATTTTGCTTGGATTTGTAGGGTTGGTGATGAGGCACTTGTTGCCATAGCTAAAGGGTGTTCCCTTCAACGTCTGAATGTAAGCGGATGCAATGTAATTACTGGGAAAGGACTGACAGCTGTTGCTAGAGGCTGCCCTGAACTTATCTCATTGGATATTAGCTTCCTTCAGGTCTCTCTCTCTCTCTTTCCCTCTCTCTCTCTCTCACGTGCAGACACACACATACATACTTTGAAGAAATCAAAATTAAGCTGAATAATAAACCCAGTTGTTTTTTTTTGCAGCGTTAATTGCAAATTTAGTCCTTAAATTTTGAATTGAATATTGGTTTTATCCTCAGGTCTTCAATTGTAACAATTCAGCCCCTGAATGTTTGACCCTGATTTCAATCCGTCCCTAACTTTTGGCCGTTATTTGCACTTTTGTCTTCTAAGTTTTCGTTTTTTAATAAATGAAAGTTTGAAGACGGTGTTGATCTTGCATTTTTAAGGTAGTAGACTACAGGAAGAACTTAGTTGTTAAGCAAAATCGAACTTCATGGACAACAAAATAATAGACCCATTTGTTGGAATCATCTGCTCTGCGTTGTTTTCTGCAGTGGATGGGGGACATGGCGCTGGCCGAGTTAAGCGGCGGGTGCCCCCGCCTGAGGTCCATCGTGCTCAACCACAGTCAGAAGATATCCGACGTCGGTTTAGCACACCTCGTCAAGGGGTGCTCGCAGCTGGAGCACTGCGATATGGTTTATTGCCCGCGCATAACAGCGGCCGGGGTGGCCACTCTCATCTCAAGCTGTCCCAAACTGAAGAAAGTCCTAATCGAGCAGTGGAAAGTGAGTGAGAGAACGAGGCGCAGAGCCGGCGTAATACTATCCTACCTCTGCATCGATCTCTAGCCTTATTAAAATAAACCTTACCAAATCCGCAGTTACAGGATGTAGCAGCTTATCTTTCAGTTTCTATTGAAAGCACTTCATTTCTCAAGCTGTGGTTGTATTTATCTTCTTGTGCTTTTTAGCGAATAATGTTGTGCCACGCATTGATATGTTAATTATATATATATATATAATAAGGGAAACTTTGTGATGTTGTGAATGTAGTTGCAGTGTAACTATAACTTTTGCCACTGTAAAATAGGAGTTTAAATACTATATATTTACTTACCCCAGGTTCCCCATCTCTGTAAAAGTGTAACTGTTTGAGATATAGGGTTGGTGAGGGTATCAAAGGCTTTTATCTCTCTCTCTCTCTCTCTCTCTCTATGGTGAAAGATTATTAAAAATGAGGCTATATCATTGGTAGGTCACTTTGCATTATTCTTTCCAGGGCATAACATGTGAAAGTGTGTTTAAGGTGGTGGCTTTTCTCAGTGATATCCGAGCGCGATTCACGAGGGGAAGAAAGTGTCCAATCACATCAATCAGATGACTGCAGTGCTTGCAAATAATGCGAGTGGAATTTAGGTACACTCTTTCTGGGGTCATTAAGCTCTGGTCTATAATTGCAAACTGCTTTTTGTTAGCTTGTGTTTCCACTAAGTTAGTTAATTGATTAATCACTTGTAATATGAATTCTATAGGTAGGTGGAATCTCATGTGATTGTTTTCATATAAGCAAGAAAGGAATGGATACCTTCATCTAGGAGGACCTCTCTTCCTACCTCTCTCTTTTCCTTTTGTTAAATCTTTTCTGCTGCATCTTCACGCCAAGAATCTACCAAAGACTTAAGAAGTCTCCTCCTGTTACAAATCCTGCTATATAAATCTTCAACTCTCTCATCAACCAAGCAGGCATTCCCTCCTCCGCGGCGCAAGGCATGCAGCGAAGCCACGACACTTCGAAGAGGGGGTCTCACGGCATATGTTCGAGAATTGTCACCTTCGTGATCAAACTTTTGATGGCGCGCCATGACGAACACACTAGTCGAGAGATTCCACGTACCGCCATTGCAGGCACAACTGACGGTCGAGCGTGGGAGGAGGACGAGAAGAACGGAGTCTACGTTCCGGTCCAACGACATGGACCTGTGATAGTGAGCGTCTCTCCTGGTACGAAACAAGATCAGAATGATAAGAAATTAGAGAAGCAGCTATCGAACGATACGATAATTCGCTACATAAATAACAAGAAGAAGTCTTTCAACGAAGAGGAGGAGAAGAAGTCTTTCAACAAGTGAACCATGGTCCATAACTACCTGCAGAATGGAATCTTGCATGAGGTTATTGGGGGTGTCCAAATTACTGTTGTCTTTTTAATTAGAATCTACGAATATGGTCGCGCCGTTATTAATGTTCCTGTTTATTTTCTTGTTCTAGATATCTGATGTTAGCAGCAGCATAATCCCTATGTAACGCTCTGTCATGTTTCAAAGCTTATCTATAGTACTTGTAAAAGCGGGAGTTTGGTCTTAATTTTTTTTCAAAAATTTTTAATTACCTACTAACGATATCCAACTTTTCGTTTTCTAGTAAATATCTTATTAGATATTATCATTAGTTTTAGATAGTAGTATCTTATAATAATTTTAAATCGTCTGATCTTATCCAACGAATGAAATAAATTATCTGTCATTTTCTAGATTAAATTACTCTTTTTATCTTTTATTATATTTTTTTATAAAGCAAATATAATTTTATAACTATTACGCCTAGGGGTGGCAATCCAGCTCGCTGTTCGCGAGCCAGCTCGTGTTCGGCTCGAACTGAGCTCGAGATCGGATTGCTCGTTTATGTGAACAGCCGAATACGAGCTGAATTTTTCGGCTCGTTTAATAAACGAGCCGAACACGAGTGGGCGTTAGCTCGCTCGTGTTCGGCTCGATAACAGCTCGAATACATATATTTTATATTTATATAATTTATTTAATTTATATTTTTATATATAAATAAATAATTATATATAATATATATTTTTATTATTTAATTTTTAGCAAAATAAAAATATAAATGCTAGCTTAATTATAAGAAAATTCATTTATATGTAAAGTTTCAAGTATTAGATCAAAGTCTAATGGATAAAATTTTATAAATTTATTTTTTTTGTATATTCAATCTAATTTTTTTTAAATTTATTGTTCGTTGGCCAGCTCATGAGCCAGTTTGTGTTCGGCTCGTTTATTAACGAGGTGAACACGAGCTGAATTTTTCGGCTCGATACTTTAATGAGCCAGCTCATGTTCGGCTCGTAGCTTGCTCGTGTTTGGCTCGCAGCTCGCTCGTGTTCAGCTCGTTTACACCCCTAATTACGCCTCACGCTTTTCATAATTAGTTGCATGATATGATGGTGCAGAGAGAGAACTGGGAAGGGAAAGATATGAAGAAATCTTGTCAATTGTAGACAATTTTCAAATTGATTCCCCAACTTTTATTAATTTATTTTTTAATCAATATCTTTCCAACATTTTTTTAGTTAGTTATTTAATACATTTTTATCCACAATAGAGTAATTTGTTAATCTATTTTTTGGAATTTTGTATTTAGGATTTAAAAATTTTGGTTTAGCTTTTATTTATTTGGCTAAAATTAATAGTTGGCGTGTCTCAATCAAAAAAAAAAAGAGGAGGAAAATTTAGGGGGTTAATTCATAAAGAAGATTTTATTGATTAATAATTTCTTGGATATTGTTTGATATTAAATACTAAATATTGCTTGGATCAATTTTAGTATGTAAATTGATATATATTTCACCTGTCATATATTAGATTATATCCAATCATTTTAATCAATCTATTAAAAATATGTATTAAATAAATATATCCCTCCAATTTATTTAATTTTTTAAACTAAATAAAAAATTAAATATGCTGTCCATCTTTTCAGTAATGGATGAAAATTCTTTTCTGTTTTTTGAGAACCTCCATTTGTTCTATTTTTAAATAGAAAATAACATTATCTCCTTGCAACATTTTTTTAAAAAAAAATAAAAATCTTCTCCCTTCACCCAGCTTAGAACAAAAACTTTTTAACTATTTTTATACAACTATAATAGTGTTTTAAAAATTAGGAACATCCGGTAACGATCTTTTTAGAAATTGTTGATTATATAAACATCACGTCCGATATGAATTATTTCAATTACTATACTCTTTTATGAGTGTAGAACTATAGATCATTTTCACCAGTTAAATTAAATTATAAAGGGGTTTATACTTATAAGAGTATAGTAGCCCTAGTATATATATAAGTCCTGCTGCTATGCTATCGATAGCACCAAGCATTTGGTGCTATCAAATTTTCTGCCATTAGATTAACCCCTTTGATTATTTTTATCCGTTAGATTATACTATTCAACCAATCATCCATTCAACCCTAGGGCGCCGACATCATCATAACCGCACATTTCTCAATCCAAGGACTAAAAAACTAATAGCACTAATAACTTAGTGCTATTGATAGTATTCCAGTCTAGTTCATATATATATATATATATATATATATATATATATAGAGAGAGCAGGGCTGCTGTGCTCTCAGGAGCACGGAGGCCTCCGTGCTCCTGAGCCATTTTCGATGATGGAGTTTTCGAATCGACGATCGGCTCCGTTAAACTTGATCTAGCGTATTTAAAGTTTCTAGAAAATAATTTTTGCGATTTTTCGATATCATTTACCTAGCAATCGAAAGGATTCAAAATCAATAATTTTTAACGGCTGAAAATAAAAATCCTATAAAAAGTGGTGATATAGCACTAAAATTTTCGATCAGAAATATAGATCTTGTTGTAGATAGTATAAAGAATTTTCTATCAAAATTTCATCTGATTTGAATACTTCTACACCGTTAAACTTGAAAACGGCAGATATCAACCATTAAAAATTATGGATTTTGAATCCTTTCGATCACTAGGTAAATGATATCGAAAAATCGCAAAAATTATTTTCTAGAAACTTTAAATATGCTAGATCAAGTTTAACGGAGCCGATCGTCAATTCGAAAACTCCATCATCGAAAATGGCTCAGGAGCACGGAGGCCTCCGTGCTCCTGAGAGCACAGCAGCCCTACTCTATATATATATATATATATATATATATATTTTTTCAAATATCTTACATGCACGTATATTTTGCTAGTAATTTATAGAATTTGGAGTTATATATTGGCATAATATTGAAGCAGATTCGCAAGCCAGAAATCTCCTGAAACCACAAATCAGCAAATTTGGATTTTATTTGTTCGAGTATTCTCTCTCTTTATGTCTTTTCTGATGATCTAACTGATTCCGAATCCGATTCGGTCCCCTGTTCTGAAGTCGTAGTTGTCTCTTTAAACCTGTTCATACATAAGAGACAAGCCTTTTCTTATGTAAAAATTTCACAAATACCAATCGAATCTAATCCGTGTGTCGCGCGACAGGACTAATTTACAAAAAAGAGAGAACATTCTTGAGAAGACAAAGTGCTTGAGAGGCAAAACCTTCAGGTACCATTTGGATCGAATACAAAAGGAAGATAAGATCTTTATCCCCATTTTGTACCCAAACACAAAGTTGGGTGGGTGGGAACTACTTGTTCATATTCCCACCCATACTTGGTTATTTTGGGATAACCCGGTATGGGCCTTCCCACGGGTAGGCTTGGCCGATTGGGAACAAATAGGGTGAATTTAGAACTACAGCAAAACAGTTGGTCGATTTAGAACTACAATTGGTCGGTCGGAGTATGTGTTTGGTACGGATGTTTCACATACTGTTGTTGTCTTTACGAAAGGGTGCAATGGTTTATATAGCTTGGAATAACATCCCCGATAGAGAGAGATTTTTGTTTTAAATTAGAATTTAAATTTTTAAAATTTAAAATTTGTAATTTCAAAATTGGAATTTATAATTTAAATTCTAAATTTTAAAGTTTAAATTTTAAATTTGATATTTTAAAATTTAAAATTTTAAACATGATATTTTATATCTTTCAAATTTAAATTTAGTTTTAAATTTAAAATTTCAAATTTAAAATTAAAATTTTAAATTTTAATTTCAAATTTAAAAATTTAAAAGTTAAAAATTTAAATTTAAAATTTAAAAATTTAAATTCAAATATAATGAGAGAAGTAACACCATTATCTTCTATTTATAACTATAAACTATTCTTCTTATTCTATCTTATCCATCTAAACACTATTTTTCTTATTCCCGAGAACAACCAAATTTTCATCCAAACACAAAATTGCTCTAGTTCTCACTTATGCCTAAACTTATACCTATCTCTGATACATGCTAGTTCTTACTTATATCCGAACCAAACGAAACCTCAGAGAGTAAACGGCAGCTGTAGTGGAGGTGAGTAACTCACAAAGAGAGTAGGGAGAGGCAGTGTACTACTCATGTCTCAAGGAATTGAGAAAAAAAGATCATGGAGCAGAGTGCTCATACACTCTCCCTCCCTCTCTCTCTCCTTGAGTAAGAAAAAGTCTAAAATACAACAGTCATATTACTGATGTGGTGTCCTCAACCAATCAAATTATTTCATTGAAACTCACTCATCCTATCATAATTTTTTAGAAAAATATTTTATTGTACTTCTTTCTAAAAAAAAAAAGAAATATATTTAGCTGATTATAGATGATGTAGTGTAGCTGCTACATAGTAGACTTCCTCCTTGAGTAGGGCACCTTGGAGGGAAGGGAACAGCACAACAAGACAGAAAAGAAGATACATATGCAGTGACTAGTGTCCTGCATCTAAAAACTACATGAGGAGAAAGTAGGGAATCTCCTGAACTCACATAGATTTATTTATACACACCTGAGGAGCAAATAACTAAACAGAAAGAAGATTGCAATAAGAGAGGTCAATAATTTGCTGCTGCAGTGGTCTGTAAAACCAATCCCCTCTTAAGACCATAAAATTGAAAATGAGATACCATACACCCTTACAAATCATAAGAAGGGAAATGTTTGTGCAAGTCCCTGGCTTCTCAGACAATTTCATAGAAGTCCCCACTTTTCATCTCCTGGCTTGGAATTTTCTTCACAAAAATTCCTACTAGGCATCTTTCAGCAAAATATAATAATATTCAGAAGTTTACAAGGAGAAAAGAAAGTTAAAATTGTTAATAAAATATCCTTAGATTTCACTGAGAGATGCTCAGTAGGAAATATATAAAAAATTGAGGGGGTATTCTTACATTGTGCTGGAAGTCAGAGGCCTGCATGTGCATTTCCCAAGTTCAGTTTTACTTCATTAATCCTCAACAGCACATGAACTTTCTTCGGAACACGAAAAATACAGAATCACCAAACATATCATAACAAAATTCAATAGTTTGATTACCTGAATTACCTAAGTGGTCGCACCGATACAATCTAATGCTAAATTTGCCCAATCCCCTCAACCCCCTCAAAGAGATGCAACAACATGTTTGTCTTTTGATATAATTTTCTGCCAGTCTCGGGATCTATCCACAGCTAAAGCAGCATCGGCCAACTCTGCACCTGAATCTATACTGTCTCTAATCCATCAAGAAATTAGACTTAGTCAAGCATCTAATAAGTATCATGTCATACTTCACAACTGGGATATTAATATATATCCCAAATCATGTCAAGGAGAAAGTTTTTTCTTAGAGATGCTACATCATCATCTATTGACTGTACAAAATTGTTACCACACATTCCTTCTATTTCTCTTCCCCTCTCCAACAAATTAGTGGGCAGTGTACATAGCAGCTTGGCGAGGAAGTAATTCTCAAGCTTCTTCACAAAATGCATGCCAACATTCCCCTTATGCTGTACAAATCTAATAGACTATCCAATACCGTAAAATTGTCGGTTGCGGTCTAAAGATAGAAGTTGATCGGACATGCTATGTTGCTGCGGAGCCTCCGGAGAGAGGACTATCTCTCATCTGCTGCAGGTATCCTTGAATTGTCCTCTGCATCGTCTCAGCAACCAACCTCAGCTTTCCCTGACTCGCATCCCCCAGCGAAGTCCCGTTTGCACCTTCCACCGTCCTCGCGACCCTCTGCTTGCACTTCTCCCAATCTTCGTACCGCAACCAACAAGATCTTCCACCATGACTTCCCTCCATTGCAAGAAAAGAAACGTGGGAGTTTTGGCTCTCACCAAACGAATATCTCAACCTAACTGACATGCAGTACGGAAGCCAGGCCGCTCCACCGGCCACATTCATGTACGGTATGTGAGCGGGGTCGAGAACAAAGGTCAGAGCGAAATCTACAGAGTTATGTGCTCGATCGTGATGGATGTTACTCTTAGTGGACGAAGAGCTGCTTTCTGAGTTGTCGGCAGAAGTTGAGCCCGAGTGATTTTCCAAGCAGAGCTCGACACGGGCCCTCTGTGCGGTGGCTATGTCTCCGCCCTGTGCCTGAGACAGGCCTTTCTCCCAAGCAATCAGCTTTAAGAATTCTCGGAGCGCTGAAATGGGTAGGGTGAGAAGAGTTATGAAAGAAGCAACTCTAGAAGCATCGTAGGGCTCGGAGGCGACCCGCCTGCTGAAGTAATCGCATATCTCATTGATTTCTCCTGCAGCCAGTTCTTCCTGAGTGTTGTTCTGTGCTTGCTGCTGTTGCTGTGGCTGCTGATGGTGGAACCGTTTAACGCTCAAAACTTGCAGAAGAAGTTGGACTCGATGAACACTTACTGCAAAAACATATCCCCTGGAGAACAGAGGGAGGAAGCGTATTTGGTTAACAAAGAAAATAACAAGTGAAACTCTATAGCAGCTTTAAGGAACCTACAGTTTTAAGTAATGAAGATATTATAAAAGATTATCAACAGATACCACGCAGAGAACAAGAAAATGTAATGTGATTTTAGCCAACAGAGACCAATGCATGGGCAACCATACATTATATATCATGAACAGTAGTCAATAACCTGTAGCAACCTTGTGATGATAAATTAATGACTTGACTTGTAAAGAACTAGTAGTCCATAGAATATTGGAACTGAATACCAACCAAAACATATAATATATATTGACAGCAATGTGTGGCATTCCAAATTATATTGCAGTTCTTAAATCGAAGATTGAGGCTTACCCGACAAAGAAGCGCAAAGCCGGCTGCTCCTGATCCAAATTTAGAAGAGCCCCTTCATTATCCTTTAAGATTGAACCTAGTATCTCTTTGAGCAGACCAGGTAACTGTGCAAACAACCACAGCACTCCAAGGTACTTGAGGATGCCACGTAAAACCTTTTTAAGAGCCGCGAGAGGAACCCAACCACCACCGTAACCGCCATCATCCCCAAGGCCAATGAAGGCTGTATTGAGCTCCCCTTTCATGTGCACGGGCAGACCAGTGCCTGGAGATAAACGCACAGGGACTGCAGAGATCCCTGAAGCCAAACCCGAGGAGGCCAACACAGCATTGGTTACTCGGTTCAAGCCGCCAGGCACCTGGTTCGCAACTACAGATGAAGTTGGTCGAGTCATACCAACAGTGGTAGGGACATTCATACGGTTGGGATTTGGTGCTGACAGTTGAGCACCTGAGCTAGGGTTTGTATTGCTTGCGCCTACAAAGCCAGGTTCAAGAGCATTTAAACCCTGAGCAACATGCTCCATAATGAAAGGCCGAAATTGCGGGCACGGTAACGATCCCCCAGCCGAAGGTCCTTCTTTGGGTGGCGTAGCCGGCTGCAGCCAAACCTGATCTCCAGCAAAGCAGCGCATATCAACAGAGAATTTTTTACGGTATATAATGCGTATCCAATAGGGGCCCCGAAGCACAACAGAGACATCAAAAGGCAACAAGGAGCTAGGAACAAGCCCGGGTCCACCTCGTCCTGCGGCAGATAGCATTGCAGCAGCATGAAGACTGTGATTGCTCAGCTGAGCCATCATACCAGCGGTGGTTGTGGGGTTAGAAGATGCCGGCTGGGCATTGTTCGATGATGAACAGCTTGTTAAGAGTCCCTGAGATGGCATGACAGTATTCTGCTTATTGAAAGGATTATAACCAGCAGAGACGGTGACAGTCATCCTTGCAGGACGAATTGCACCGCCAAGAGCAAGTAAAGGTCCAGCAGTAAGCCGTATGCAGTCCAAGAAAGATGCAACTTCACCTCCATTCACAAAGTCCTCCAAAAACTGCAAGATGTCGTTTGATTAGAAACAAGCATTTAAATAAATCAGAATGAATAAATCACATTCGTTCTGTAAGATAATATCACAGAGATGACAATAATTAGCAGTTCGTTATAACTATTACTCTTAGCCAGAAAAAATGAACTTCTATACAAAATTTTAAGTAAGGTCACATTTTAATGGGATAGATTAAAAACCAGAATTGCAAATCTAAATGCTTATATGAAACTAGCGCGGCCTCACAAGTCATAAACAATTCCCACAATAAAAGCTAGATATATGTTTATAGACTTCAAGAAGGCCAAATATACATAAATCAATTAGATGTTAAACTAAATAACAAACTAGATGAAGATTCAACCGATAGCTTATATTTTAAGAACACAAATAACATGCAGTTAAATCACATTCTTTTTTATGGATTAGTATAGATAATTAAAAGAACTTCCCGACAATAACAAGTGCAAACCTTTGTATGTGGCCAGAGCTGATCAGGAGAGACGTGCATTGTACAACCTTCCCTACCAGCTTCCCATTCAACAACAAAGTGCACCATCGGCATGGACCCATAACTAAACCATAAACTCATGAGACCGACAGCTTCAATCTTAAAAGTCTTCCTCATCTGTTCAGATAACCTATCAACAGCATCACTGGCACCTTTGGTTACAGAGCTAATTTTTGCCTCAGAACTTGTCTGGCTATCCTCAATCTTGTCTTCACCTCTCACACCAATTAATCTCCGCATCCCACAAGCAAATAATCGTGCATTTGAAAGCCTCTTCAAATCAGACACCAGTCTTTGTATACTGTCAGCCTCAACAGTCTTGTAAGTCAAGACAACACCATCTGAATCATAATGGATATGTGAATCCATCTCGGATGTATTTGCAATGCGAACTCCAGAACCCCAAGCTGTTGATTTACTTCCTCTGTGGAGTTCCCAAAGTTCCTTAAAATGTGGGTCATTTATTTTCACATCCCAAGACATGGTTCCAGCTTTACCAAGGCGCAAGCATATGTGTTTCCACGAATCATCTCTTGCAAACGGCAACCGCAACCACAGGCTAGAGGATGGGGTCCGCAGCCCCACTTCTTCAACATATGGAATGTCCAGAGCCTCCATCTGGCTGGTCAGTTGAGCATGCTTGATACAGAGGGAACAGTGCCTTACAACATGGAGGAGGAGTGAGACAAAAATATTAGGTGTCATGCTATGATTTCCTTCAGCAAGAAGATTTCCATAGGTGAAACCATTTGTTGTTGGTGTTGGTACAGATGAAAATAACTGTAAAGCAGGAGAAAGACTTTTCACCGATTCTGAAACTTTTCTTCGTTTGGACTGTACTGGCAGTGAAGAAATATGCAGGAGCAATTGCGAGAGAGAGCGCTTCGTAGATGATTTTTCAAGTTTACCAACACTACCAAAGGATGGGGTAGAAGAATTGCCAAACTCTGCTATTTGCCCTAAAAGAAGAGCAATTTTTTTTTGTTAATATATGAATTTGAATAAAACAAAATTTCCACATAAAATTTTTAAAATCAGGTCTTACATGGTTGTAGGATAGTTAAAAAGTTAGCATGTGTACCTGCTGTAGATTCAACTAGAGAACTAGCTAATGTGCTTTTGGAGATGTTTGGATATGAACTTTTAACAGAGATCTGAGCACCAGTGCTCCTTTGTGGAGGCATCAACTGATGTGATCGACTCCCATCGATATTACTGAGCTCTTTCGGAGACCTGAGAGAGCTCAAGTCCTGGCCAGATTTTGAACTAGCCAATTTCTGAATAGATGAGTTCCTCATAGAGCTTGAAGCGGAGAGGGCATTTATAGCACCATTCTGAAGAGAGCCCCTCATATTAGTTGACAAGTAACCACCCGAGCTGAGAAGGCCTGGAGAAGTTTTTGCCGCGTTATTAACTGGAGAATGCTGTAATCCTCCCTCAGATCTTGATGAACCAATTGCAGGTGCTACTCCCTGAGGACTATAAGAAAGAGAGCCTACTTGGGGAAAAGAAGGCATACTATAAGATGTTGAGAGATGATTATTAGGTCTTGATGCACCTTTCTCATACTCAAAAACTTCATCAACAACAGATGAAAATGTCGATTTTGAATAACCAGGAAGCTGCAAACGAGATTCCATTCCACGCTCAGGAAGAAGACCATTTTCCAAGATCTGATTAGATGACTCTACGTTCCTCAATCGTTGCAATTTCTCCCAGTCAAAAAGACTCATACTCAATTCATTTCTACTTATCTGCATCTGCCCAACGTCAATCTTGCTAAACCGAATAGCTTGATTGATATCAGAAGCAGATTGAGATTTCCCACCTGGATCAGGCTGCGTCTCCAGCAAATGAAAAACTGGTTTGAAATCTTTATCAAGCTGCATCAACAAATAATAAGAATTCCCACACTGTGGAAATGCCATCAGCAACAAGTCTGAACCATACAATATGGACTTCGGAATTTTCAAGGTATTCAAAGATTGATCATAAACCTGGAGAGCAATAAAACAGTATTACTTAGTACATTCATCACTCAAACGAATTATCTGCATGCATCTGCAAACGGAAAAATTTATATTTATGACTATAAATATACACCAAAGCTTCCCAAAATAGATATAACATGATGAACACTGTAAACACCAAAGCCACTTTGCTTTTAGGCCTGTGGAAGATAGAAAGTTCAATCTGATCACTAATCATGTGTCAGTTTTTTAAAAGCAAACTTCTAAATGATTCTGCATTATATAGATCGACATTAACAAAGCCCTTTTAATTCTAGTAACTTCATATTACAGAACTGCAGATTGGCCCTTCATAGAATTCGATGGTAAGCAGAAACTGAAACACTGAAAGATGAGTTGATAAAAGCAAATCCCAGCTCTATCACTTCCTTCAAAGTTTGGTACTATTATTTTGTTATTAATGGTCATTTAATTTTAATTAGTAGGGAAATTTCATATACTCCCTCCTATAACAATTCGATTCCGTTTTACCACACACCGCTGCTTGGACAGTAACACTAAAACAGCCCTGAGGTTACATTTCCACTTTCCTGTTAGTTAAATGCCCAAGTCCTAGTAATGTAGCTCATTAAAAAAAAATGCTATAAATAAGTATTTATGTTAATCTTCTTAATTTTCGTTATTTTGTGATGGAATTAGCCACACAGTTTTGGCATTGTACAATACAGAATTGTCTGCTTTCTCAGTATGATCTCTATCATTAATTCATTATCTCTATTCCTTCGATCAATTCTCCTCATTTATTTAATAAGTTTTAATGGAAAATTCTAACAGGTAAGTGAAACAATAACCACAGGAAGTTATAGTGTTACAGTCTAAACTGTGTTACAGTCTAAACTGAAGTTTGCAAAGTCAAAGACAGGCTTTACCACAAGGGGTTATATGAAGTTTCCTCAAAGCACCTCAGATGAATAGCAGAATAAAATATTTTGTTAGTATTATATGGTTGATAATAAGTTTCAGCTTCACTTTCTTGAAGCTCTAACAATCAACATACCGCATAGCCTTACTCAAAGAAAATCTGAAAGTTCAATTTCCAGGACACTTCCTATCATAAGCAGGACAAGAAAATGTTAACTTTATTTCTTAAAATCAGTGCTGTTATACATTAAACAGAAGGTCAGTTTCAATCATGTAGCATTTAACTACAAAAAAAAATTAGCGCCGGTGAACCAATCATTACTACTAATCTATATGACAAAGATGGCAGTCTAATCTAATTTGTGAAAGAGACAAGATACAATATTATAGTAGTCTAAACTATAAAAATTGGGCTGTAAGTATTAAAACTGGCATCTTCTTTTTGGCTTATTTGGGTTATTCAATTCAACAGGAAATTTAATTGGCCTAGAGTTCCTCTTCTTAAGGATAATCCGCAATCTAGCAACTTCGCAGGGCTATAATCATAATTGCCTCTATATTATTTTATGTTCCTTTGACCTAGACTTTATCAAGGGTTCCTCTGCAAGGTTCGTCCATATGCTTATAATGCCTATATGCATTATAAGCATTATAGTGCATATAACAGAACATTACAAATAAAAGTAAGTAATTCAAGACTAGATGTTACAGGCACATTCAAGATCATAAAATATAAATAAATGCAGAGAATGAATTAAACCTTTAGTCCCAAAAACCGTCCAATGGAAGCAAATTGGTGGAGAATGCTCTTGGTCCTCAAGCTCATAAAAACTTCTGTAGCAGTAGTTGTCCCCTGGTTCAAAGCTTCTTCACATTCTGACAGTGCAGATGGTGATAGAATATTCTTAGAAGATTGAAGAAGGAAATGGCCATTCCTGTATCAGAGAGACAAGAAACAAGACTGAGCAATGACATAAAATTTGTTACAAAACCATAGATGAGAGAAAATGACAACATTTTAGGCAACAACGAGTCCATGCATTTCACAATATACACACAGTTAGATTAACATAAATTCCGTTACCACATAGACGTCTGCTTAATACATACAAAGTCAGTACAGAAGTAAAGAATTAGCTGCTTAAGCACAACTTTCAGTTAAAACAAAGTATGTTCACAAAGTAAAGAACTTAAAACTGCTGCTTAAGCACAAATTTCAGTTAAAACATAGCCATTGCACTTATCTACGTGAAGCCGCTACACAATCTAAAGAGAAAGGAAGAAAGAGATGGTAATTATATAAACATAAAAAAATAAAACTTCACAAATTGTCACATAAATTAGTATATGACAATGCACTAGCAAAAAAAACGTCACCAATTATATGAATGTGAAACACGGAAATGTTATTGTTACTATTCGTTGTATGTACATGCAATTAGCAGGAATAAATATGGAAAATAAATAGTGTCTTGTCAAACTAGAACAAATACATGATTGAAAATGCTACATAAATTAGAAATAAGAGCAGTAACGAAACATATCTATAGAGGTCTATCGGGAACAACTTGGTAAGGAGGATCATCAAGGGATTGTAATCAGTACCAATATAGCGGCTACTATACAAAATTAAAATTAATTATTACACAGCAAAATTTCTTATCACAAACTTCGAGGATGCAACTTACTAAAGAATTACATAAACATGATAGTTCTTTTCAGGTGACAGCATGTACCTCGTTAACTAGCAAAGGATATATTCATATATCACAAGTTTTAAACAGATTCACGTGTAACTCAGTAAAACTCTCGTTTAGCACTTCAATAGCAGTTGACAGAGAAAGCATAGGTTTTATTTATTGACAGTAGGAAGAATATAACAACCGGTATCTATCAACACATCCCAGATAATCAACTATGAAGAATCAATTGGCATTAAATGATCAAGAAAAAAAGAGAACTACATTCTAAAGTTTCTGCAAGACTAGGTTGAATGTCGCAATAACACAGTTGAAGATTGTTCAACATGAAGTTTATTCGAAACAGCTGCCAAAGTGGTAAAAATATGCCAAAGTTCACAAAAGTTGCCAATTCAACACTGCCTCCAAAAACCACAGCATATAAATTAAGAGTGGTTTTCTTTTGTCCATTTTAATTGAGAAAAAGTAAAAACAAAAAGGAAAAAAAAAAAATCAGACATGCGAACCTGATATTTATTCCGAGGGTAATATAGGATCTCCCATATGCCCGTACTTGAAGTATCTCATCCCTAAAATACTCATCAATGTTCTGTTTATCTTCTTTCTGCATGGCAATTATAAACGTATAAATGTCACTCAAGATCTGCACCAAACAGTAGTGAATTTTGCACAAGAGAAAAAGAGAAGCAAATTGAAAGAAGCAGATAGTTGAATATTTAACATTACTGAAAATTGACTCAACGATATGGGCCTCGATAGAATGAGAAAGACCAAGGCCTTGATTTCTTTTTTCCCACCACAAATACAAAGCTATAGCACTAGAATCAATATTCCACACATTTAGACATGATCTAGGATATCTGAAGTTCCTAAAAACAAAAGTTATGGTTCTCAAAATAATTTTTTAGTGCATCAAATGCACAACAAATGGACCATGCAGTTGACTGACCTGATTAAAACAGATAATAGCAGTCCACATTTGACTCTCAGACTTATCAGTAATTCGGTATTGATATACACAGCAAAAAATAACAAAAATTCAGCACAATAGCAATTAAAATTGTCAATTCCGACACAATTTCGAATTTTAATATTTGATGTGTAAAATGGTGGTTTTGGATTCGAAAAATTTCAAATACTCTACAACATGTCTAACCGTAGAGATCGTCAATTTGAATGTCGTAGCAGAATTTGAGAGGAAGTATTAAGGGCCTCTGATGCCATTGGATAGTTTACTGGTTTCAGTGCGATGTTAAAATAACTCATTAAATAGAATTATTGGCATGTAGTAGGAATTTCCTACAAAAGAAGAATTTCCATAGCCTGCACAAAGGAAAGTGTATATTAGGTGGTAATTAGATACACAGAATCATCTCCTTGTAGTACCTTTCTTGAGTCAATCTCAAATTCTGTCGCTTCATGCTTAAGGATGACATCACTTGGGGCTCGACAAATTTGAACATTTTTGTTCAACTCCCTCTGGATTTCAAGCAGACGAGTATGTCTGTTACAGGCAATAGCTTTTAAAAGAAGCTTCTCAACATCAATGCAACTCTGATCAAGGGAGAAGTTAGCTTCCTTGTCTGTAAGAGGATCTAAGACAAATGAACTATGTAGACACTTTATCTGCATATCTTGCCCTGGCTCAATCTTGATAAATGGGGAAGAATCAGAATTGTTTTTGTCTAGATCTAGCCAATAAGTGATTTTCAGACCAGGCGTCCTAAGACCAGTTGATTCCAGTTCTCCATCTTGGCCAAGCTGCAAAATAGCAGTGTTCCCACCAGCATGGCCATCAGATATAAGCTCAAAACGTATTGCATCTTTCCACCTGCCTTGACGTAGAACCTGGACTTGCCTAATTACAGTATCCATCACAATCGCAACGCATAGTTCATGAAGAATTGTATATAAAATTGTGAAGGGATTCTCAGCTGAAGCCATTCTACGCTCTAGGTCATCACCAAGAGGATATCTCTGTGTTTCTTCAAGTTTAACAGGCCCACGCTTCTCACCAACAAGCAACTCCAAGTGCAGTATCCTCCACAATGTCAAATGTCCTCTATAACCCAATGTAAGAAGAACTTTAAACTCCCCATCTACACGAAGAGTAGCTATACCATCAGAAATTGTAACTTCAGATACTTCTTTAGGAATCACGGCTTCAAGAAGTTTTGACCGAACAAGTGTGTCCAACTTTTTCAAAGCAGGCTTTTGCTCATCCGCAGAAAGGGTACTCTGCATTCCTAAATCTTCAATGCATTTTGGTAACCGTTGATAACCATTTGTAAGGAGGACTTCAACAGCAGATGGAACATCAAATAATGGAGCACGAGCTTGCTGCAGCCCCTCATGCATGTAGAACAGAGAATCGGCTGTTTGGGTGAAACAAGTATCATGGCTGGATAATGTTGCTGCAAGTTGTTGGCAGTAATGAACCAAAGGAACCTGTAGATGTCAGGGGGGGTAATGGAATATAAGTTATGAAACAAAAGATTTAGTCAGAAAAAACAGAACAAGCAATAAGCTTGCATGTGAAAGGCGTAACACAATACAAAGTTATATATACAGGTTGTGCACAAATACATAAATAGACTTTTTTTTTTTATGCTGCACAACAAACAATACATACATAGCATAACAAATTAAACTCATTCTTACAAAAATACAAATTAATCTACATATGTTCATCAAGGGAGACAGCTAATTAGACCAAATTATATTTTGAGTTTTACTAGCCATGAATCCATGATTCAATGGTCATCCAAATGGATAAGTGAGATAACTTATATATAATACATTTTAGGATCAAGGCTACTTGGTAATGACTCCAACCCAATTAGACCCAAAATGCTACCCTGTAACCTGTTCACATTCCTTGATTCCTTGAGTATTAGGTAACAACATATATCAGGTGTATATCAGTATCTAAAATGTATCCAACACGGACACGGCAGCTTAAATCAAGTTTCCTACATCAATCATACACTTTCGCTTATCTATGTCCATAAGTTATGTAGTCAGGACATTATTCACAAGTTCCAAGTGATACTTTAGGGAACATTACAAAAAAAGTAACTGGAAGAAGTCAAAGACTTTGGAAACATAATAAATATAATAACAATCAAAATATTCCTCAACAAGTTGGAGTAACATTTATACCATTCTATGTAGTAACAACTATAGGAAGTAAGAAAGAACCCATATTTGCCTATCTATTGAAATCAAAATATTATACATGTCCCAAACCGGCTGATAAATCATGTCTATGTTTTTCGATTTGCTACAGAAAATCTATGATTCTTGACAGAATAAATTGCATCCAGGATCCCTAACTTATATGAGACTTCAATTTGGGCCCTAACCTTTCAATTGTTATAATTGGGTTCCTAACCTTTATTATTTGCTTCCATGAAGTCCTCTCAATAAAAGTGCCTTGCCCTAATCTTAAATTGCACTATATCCTACTGCCCTTCAGGTCCTATGATTAGGCAAAAAATTCAAAAACTAGTGAATTAATAGCAACCTCCTATCAACAAACGTACAATATGTGAAATTGTGTACCATTTATTTAAAATATCCTTACCAAGCTTATGCACTATAATTTGATTAAGGGCATTTAATAAACTTCTCAAGAAGGGACTTGGTGGCCTTTATTGAAGTACCATGATTTGGCTAACTCGTGTTTTGCTATCTTTTATATGCTTGAGTTCTCAGTATTAGTCAATTTCCTTATTCCTCCATAGATCATCAAACAAACTTAACCAGCAAGAAAAATCTTGCATTATTGACTGGAAAGATGGTCATATTGTAGAACTTCTCCTCTGTTTGAAGCTCTAAAGCTAGTGATAATCATTCTTCTCTTCTAAGATCCATTCTTAATTACACTCGCAAATTTTGATTTTTCTAACAATCAAATGTTTGTGATCCCAGTAGCACCAAAAGAATGTAGAATTTGTAGGCCTAATACAAAAGATCACAGAAAAATGAAGAAACCAGAAACCATGCTTTTTCTGTGCTTCAAGATACACCAGTGTTTCGAATACCACACTATCATAACTCGTAAGCGGTGATAATTTTTGTTCCTCTTAACTTCCCAATTATTCTCTAGAAGAACTAACAGGAAATAACAAGACGTCAAAGCTGAATCCAAGATACCCCAAACTCTATCAGAGAAAAAAGCCATCTAACAAATCACTCATATCAACTGAGTTCAAAGGTCAGGTGACAAAAAAGGATTAGCCAATTGTTATGCAAGTCGTAGTCATTCCAAAACGGTCTAATATTTCAGATCAGTTCAATATTTTTCACCCTCTAAAAAGAAAAAAGAAAAAAGAAAAAAGAAAAAAGAAAAAAGAATCTTATTTTTATGGAGTCAATAACCCTAATAATCTAGTTACGCAACTGCAAAACCAAATAAACCCTAAGATCAAATCTTTTTGAAAATTAGCTAGTTGCCCCAAAATGTTCCATAGTTCACGCCAGTTCCATGCATTTTCATTCACAACTCGCCAGTCAAAATTTTTTTGGGAATCAAGAAGCCTAAGCATCTAGTTATGCAACTGAGAAAGCAAACAAACTCTAAAAATCCAATCTTTTAAAAAACTAGCTAGTTGTCCCAAAACGGTCCATAATTCACAGCAATTCCATGCATTTTCAGCATCCCATGCCCAAAAAAGAAAAAAGAACATTTTTTTGATGGGACTCAACCGTAATCATCTCGGTATGCAACTGAGAAACCAAATAAACCCTAAAGATCAAATCTTTTCAAATATTAGCAAGCCATCCCGAAACCGTCCATAGTTAATGCCAGTTCCATACATTTTCACAACCCCAACAGTCAAAAAAAAGAAAAAAAAAAAAAAGATACATTTTTGTTGGGAATTGTGAACCCTAATTATCTAGGCATGCAACTGAGAAACCAACTAAACCCTAAGATCAAATCTTTTAAAAAATTATCCAGTTCTCCCAAAACAGTCAGCAGTTTCATGCAATTTCAGTAACCCACACCCCAAAAAGAGAAAGAACACTTTTTTGTTGGGGATCACGAACCCTAATCATCTAGTTATGCAACTGAGAAACCAAATAAACCATAAAGATCAAATCTTTCCAAAAAGTTATCGAGTCTTCCCAAAATGGTCCATACTTCACGCCAGTTCCATACAATTTCACCACCCCACACCCAAACAAACAAAAATTCTTCTTTTTTTCCGTATCAAGAACCCGAACGAACTAATTATGCAACTGAGAAACATGTCGAGTAGAAGCGTCAAAACTTTTTTTTTTTTGGGTTGGCTAGGAATCAACAACAACAACAACCACAACCAACCTATCGTAGCCCTAGCCCTAGCCATAGACATCAAGGTGGGCATGCAATTGAGAAGAAGAGCGAAAGAGAAACCCTAATAAGATGAGCGAGCAGTGAGTTCGGACCTGCTGGCACCACTTGGCGAGGACGTGGAGGCGGAGCATGCGCTGGCGGGTGCGGACGACGAACTTGAGGAGGTCGACCTTCTTCTCGGCGTCGGAGCGCTGCTCGTCGGCCTTGGAACCAGCTCCTTCAGCGCCAGTACGACTCCTCCGCCGCCCGCCGCACCCCCGACAGCTCCACCGTCTGCTGCCCGAGCATCTCCGCCCCCGCCCCCCCCCCCGCCGCCATTCCTCTCCCCCCTCCCAAACCCCCTCCTCCGTCGACTTCTCCTTCTAGGGTTCCGATCCGATCACTCCTCAGGTAAGTCCGGGGATTTGGGAACGGAGACGCAGAGAGAAAGAGGAGAGAGAGAGAGAGAGAGGGAGAGGGAATTGGGGGGTGAGAGGAGAGAGAGAGAGAGAAGAGAAAGGAGAGAGAGAGAGAGAGAGAGGGAGAGAGAGAGAAGGGGAGGAGGTGGCCCGAGAATGGAGTCAGTGGCCAAATGATTACGAGGTTAAGAGGTATTAATATGACTCCAAATCTGGGTCGGGGCACTGGGTTCGTTTTCACAAGTTCTTTTTTGTTTTTCTTTTTTTTCTTTTCTTTTCTTTTCTTTTCTTTTTTTTTCTTTTTTTTTTTTCTAAGATAAATTTCAAAACAAAAAAAATTATAAATACTCTTTTTTTTTTTTACATTTTCTTTCTAATTTTAAAAAATTATATTTTAACCTCTCAACATTTCGAATTATTGCATTTAGCCCCCCTCCATTAAGTTTCATCACTGTTCCGTCTATTTCTTATAATTTATACCGAAAATATTCTTTAAAATGACAAAAATATATTAAAAATTATTTTATCTATAAAATGAGTAAGGATAATTTAGTCATTTTACTCTCTCAATTAACGCTGTACCTCCTAAAAATATTTTTTAAATTTTAAAAGGACAACATGTAGGTGAGAAAAGTGAAAAGGCGAATATTTATAATAAGATTTTCTATATTTTAGCTTTCGGTTTTTTTTTACTTTGGCTAAATTATAAAAGGCTCTGTAGCACTTTGAGTCCCAATGTACATTTAAAATTCCATTAATTATTATTACACAATTTAACCATTTGTTTTATTAATAGATTTAAAATATTACAATTATATAAATAGTCTTTTAAAAATTTCATCTATAAAATTAGAGTTATAAGGTGAATAATTCACTACTTTTTAAAAATTGTAAATTATTTACCGCTTTTCAAAGGAATAAAATTATTTTTAATGTTTAATGTTATACATCTTTCAGAGTTTTAATATAAAAAATATATAAATTTGGTAAAACCGATAAATCATTCATCCTTAAGTTTAGTTTTATAAATAAAATTTTGGCTATTTACTCTTACAATTAAAAAATTCTATAAAATTAGTAGCCCGAAAACTCCTTTAGCATCATCTTAAACAAATTCAAAAATTTTAAAAAAATTAATAAATAAGGCTGTAAAACTTAATTAAAATGAGTTGGCATATCATATTATTGCACATCTCAAAATACATTTAATTTGCAAATAAAAAAATATACAAAAAGTTTAGATAAATGATATCTCTAATTTTGCTAATAATATCAAAATTAATCATTTATTTAGCAACTTATTCAAGTTATATGATCCTATAACATTACTCATAGATAACTTTATCTGCAAATTTATTTTTACAAAATTTAATAGCTGAATTCAACAATTATTTCAAATAGTTGGGCCAATTTGAGATAAATGACAAAGCGTAGAAGATAATTTATGTAATTTTTTACATCAAGGGTAATTAAGACGAGCGCTAAAGTGCAAGGGAGCTTTTCATAATCTAGTTTTTTTTTTTTCTTTCTGCATAAAAACACACAAGACTTATATAAACTTCGCTTAGGTGAGGAAAAATTTGAAAGACGTTGAATTATTCACTGTTTTGCATGTGATGATTTGTTATAATTTTTATTTAATTGTTAAATTTTTTTTAAAAAATAGATGAATCATTCATTAATTGTTTTTCTGAAAAGAAAGATGATAAATAATTCATCATTTTTTAAGTTTTATTAGAGACGGTGAACTATTCATCATCTTTCAATTATTGTTCATTCTGACGCTGAGTTAGAGAAAATAGAATTAT
This sequence comes from Ananas comosus, assembly GCF_001540865.1. NCBI lineage: Eukaryota > Viridiplantae > Streptophyta > Magnoliopsida > Poales > Bromeliaceae > Ananas > Ananas comosus. Next base: position 3,420,911 of record NC_033643.1, on the reverse strand, counting down.
TTGGTCAAGTAAATTTTTAACAAAATGGTTTAGCTAAATATAATTTTTTTAAGGATAAATTTGAAAAAAAAAAGAAAAAGAAGTCTATTTGTTTAACCTTATATCCACATGTAGCTTAGGTTTGACTGTAGCTCAATCCATTACCAAGCATGTTTGACTCAAGTGTGTACTAATCCTTTTTTTTTTCTTTTTTCTTTTTTTTTGTGGGTCTATGCTCACTGAAACTTGAGAGTTACTCTTTTTTTTTTTTTTTATTGCCAAAGCAAAAGGTATAAATGCTTATTAGATAAAATATACAAATGATATATAATATATTTTTGGGTCCAGTTTTTCTATACTCTGCATATTGTTTTATCTAATTCATTTCTTGTATTCATTTGTACCTATTCTGACAATATTAAAAAAAAAAAAATACTATCAATGTTAACTTTTGTACATACTGATCAGACCAAATAAAATGACTGTTTAGGTGGTGCAAATTAAATAAGTTGAGCAAATTTGATCTTGAAACAAAATTGATTTCAAAATGATTTAGTTGACTCTCAACTTTAGATCCACTCATATACAAAGATCGCATGCATTTTAGGTTCAGTTAAATAAATCCTGGAGTACTAAGTTTTGTTATAATGCTTTGTCACGTAAATTACAGGTTTCAGTTTTCTACGATCGAGTCACCAAACTTTAATATTTTAAAGGTTACATTTATAATAGAAGAATGATGCGGTAATTAATTAGACAGTAGCCTACTTGACAATCTCTAAAATATAACATTGGATCAAAATCATTAACATATCATATTTTCGAGATAATGTAGTGGCTAAATCAGATGCTATAAAAGTAGTATAAATTTGGTATTTAAGTTGTAATTTAATTTTAAAAAACAACTTGGTATGAATCGTCATGTGCATGCGTTATGAAAGTGATTCACAAAAAATATCTAATTTATGTTCTGATATATAGTTTTGGTAAGAGGATGAATTAACAACTTGGAATAGTTGGTTGTGATTATCAGTGCTATTAAGAGTTAGGAGTTTCAAATTTTTAGGAAAAACTTCAAATACCTCCCATGTGGTTTCACACTATCTCATTTTAGTAACCTATGATTTCATTTTTATCTTTTTATTATCGATGGGACTAATTTTTTTCGTTAAATCAGTGACAAAGTCAAAACTAAAGAGTACTAAAGTGACAAAGTCTAAAATTTTTTGTATATAATTTAACGAAATATTAACGAAGAAGCTGACGAAAAGAGAAAAATAAAACTACAAGATACTAACTTGATACACTTTAAAACACAGGGTACTAAAGTGAGAAACTGCGAAACCACATGAGTGGTATTTAAAGTTTACCCAAATTTTTGTGTGGGACTTTCAAAATGAGTAATGCTATACTTAAATACAAATTTTTATAATATTTTACAAACTAGTATATATGCAGTATTTAGCTGGTGAAAAAGTGTAAATCACGAGAAGGTAAATATGACTTATATTTTTAAGGTTGAAATTCAGCTATTAAATTATGCCATACCGTTTATAAAATATTGTAAAATTTATTTATAAACAAAATATTATTTTTTTTCAAAATAAAAGATTAGAACCATATAAACAACTTCCACGCTAGTAATCCCATAATGCCATGTCGGTTATACAGGTCAAATCACACTAAATATATATATATATATATATATATATATATATAGAGAGAGAGAGAGAGAGAGAGAGAGAGAGAGAGTTTGAGATAGGTAATNAAAAAAAAATATTTTAAAAAATAATTTCCTTTTACTATCAAGACAAAGTAGTTTTCCTGATGTTTTCTTTTTTTTACCAAATTTTATGAAAAAAAAAGTGTTTTCGTTTTTTTAAGTTTTTTATCCGAAAAACGAAAACTATGAAAAACAGATATTTTCTATGAAAAAAATTTTCTCAGAAAATAAATTTTCACGCTTTTCTGAGTAACCAATTACTGATAAAATTAGCACTACACTGTGACATATTTTGTATAATCATTTAAACATATATTTCCTTTTTTTTGTTTGGATATATATTATGAAGAGATAAGAGGCAGCTGTGCCAAAACTACAGTTAAGATCAATGGTCAAAGTCAAACTTATTTTTGCTCTTTTTATCCCATTATTATTATGAATTATATTGTACAAAATGAATCTAAGACATCAAAATTCTCTTCTGGAAACCTAAAAAACTGCGGATCGACGTCCCTGGCGTGTTTCACAACTCGTTTTCGCCGTTTCGTTCGCCGTCCGGATCCTCCGAATCCTCGAGGCCGTCGAAGAACGAGGTGAGGTACCACGAGCAGTCTTCGTTCCAGGTGCCGCGGTTGGCGGTGGCGCGCCACTGCTGGTCGGCGATCATCTCGGGCGACATCCCCCACCTCTCGAGCTCCTCCTGCGTGTGGTGGATCAGGAGGCTGTACTCGCCGCCGGGGCCCAGCTGCATCACCCGGAACTCGCAGTTCTCCAGGTTGTTCAGCCGCTCGAACTGGTCCACCGTCCACTTGAACCACTTCATCAGGAACACCCGCGTCGTCAGCCCGTGCGACACGATCACGAGGTTCGTCTCCGAGTTCTCGTCCTGATCAATCCTCTTCATATCGATATCCCGCCACAGCGACTCCATAAAACCTGGAGGTACCGATGCTTTACGTTGTCGAATGAATGAAACAGTGAAAGCAGTGATGATAGTGGAGGAGGAGGGCGAATAGGGGGAGGGGGCTCACTTGCGACGCGGTCGAACACGTCGGCGGCGGACTCGCCCTCGGGGAACCGGAAGAAGAACCGGCCGAACCGCTGCCGCGTCTCCTTGATCACCTTCATCCGCTCCTCCACCTGGAAGTTGCCGAAATCCTGCTCCCGGATCCGGCACTCCTCCCGCACCCCGAGGATCCGCTCCTTGGGGAACGCCCGCCCAATCTCCCGCAGCGTCGACCGCGTCCGCTCGTACGGCGACACGTAGAAGTACACCTTCCAGCCGGGGGCGCGGCCGCCCTCCGACACGGCCTCGCGGATGCCCCGCCCCGCCGCGCGGGCCTGCTCGGCCCCGAGCGGCGTGAGGGGGATCCGGTAGTCCGGCGTGGTGGTGTAGGCCGACATGTCCAAGTTCCCCTGGCTCTCGCCGTGCCTCATGAGGATGATCCGCTTCGGAAGCCGCCTCTCGAACTTCGGATGCCGTCTGCTCATCTCCTCCACAATGTCGAAGTTCTCTTCTTCTGTTCTCATCACCCAAAAGCTCAGAAGATTATATAAGTACGAGTTTGAATCCTCCTATAAATGTAGGTGTTTGTGAATGGAATCCTCGACGTTGACCGAAGAACGAATCGGGAACCCTCTCACATCAAAAAATTAGAGGAAACCACAAACACCAGTGCAAGCTTCGCTGAATCGAAGCCTTTTTACCTACCTGTCTTTTAGAACAAGAAAATTAAGATCTAGAGAAGGATTCAAACCCATAAGAAAAGGAATAGTAACATACTTTATCCATCTAGAAATTTAACATTTTAGATTGAGAGGAAACTAACATGCCAAACTAGTGTGATGACATATGCATGTGCACATGATGACCATTCCAGGAATAGGATTTCTTTCACAACAAGAAGATGCAGCATGGCATATACTTTCTAAGCTTGGAATGTTTCAAAGCTTTGCTAACCAACTTGGACTTTCCCATGAGGGATAACATATAAATATTAAATGGTCATTTTTGCACTATCGTCCCTGATTTCTAGCTGAGTTTCACTTTGGTCCTTGCAACTTTTAAGTTGAATGCCCCAAAATTTTGAAAGTGTTTCACTTTACTCCCACCCTGCAACTGGTTAGTTACACACAGCCATGCAACATGCATCCATCGGCTCCCGATCCCATCTTGTATCTCAATTCCTACTATCCTTTGAGTTGCAATCTTTTCTCTTTTTTTTAACTTAGAAATTAGATGGTTGGACTGAAAGTCTGAGATATTATGGGGCCGGATGGATTTATGATGAACTGGTGGGCGATAATTTTTCCTCTTATAGTAGATGCGGATAAAGGACTAAAGTGAAACACCTCCAAAACTTCAGGTATCGAACATCCAAAACTCAAAAAGTTCAATTTATCCTAAATGTATCAATCTTTTCTCTGAATGGGGAATTCAAAGTTGTCAAGTACTGCTGGGGGAATTATAAACAAAAGACTGCCCTTATGAAATAAAACATCCCTAAAAATTGTGTTAACATTTAGAGACCAAACTGCAAGCCACGGAAAAGCTGTAATCGACAGCCCAAAAAAGAAAAAAAAAACGTACTAAGAATCCAATGAAAGAGCTGGGAATAAAAAAAAGCCAACAGGTTCAATAATATTCGGCATTGTGACTTATCTGCACATCTAATTGATGTAACAATAAAAAATTGTGAGGCCGCACGACAATACCATAATCTTCTGTAGTGAGATTTTCTTATGTATATTGCGCAAACACTTACACCCTCACATCACCTTAATTTGTTTTTAATTTTTATAACTTCATCTTCTTTCTCCTAAATATTATTTGACCAAGCAGACATCATAACTCAAAGAGTAATGTCAAGCCCCAAAAAATAGTTTGTACTACAAGAAAAAAAATATCATGAAATATAGAAACTTCACGAGAGGTATTATAATAAAAAATAATTTCCCATTTGCCTTACTAGTATAAGACTACATGCATTTACTTATGCTCATTTCACTTCATGCAGTCAAGCAAGCTAAAGAAAAGGAACTTTCAAGGCCTAAATGAGTTCAGGTGATAGCTTAAGTTGAATGGAGGTTCTTCTCTGCAGTGATTGTAGCATAAGGGTGTGAATATTGGTTGACAGCAAAATCTAATAGCATCAATTCTTTAGGCAGCAAAAATTCAACCAATAAGATGATTTATCACATCTTGAAAACCTGGGATTGCTTATGTCCTTCCTACTCACTTTTTGATATCATTTATTGGACCTCAACAACTAACACCCGAAAGTCACTTCACAAAACAAGAAAATGTGTGCTAAATAAGATATTGTACCATACATGCTTGGATGTGGAGCAAATTACAGAGTGAGAGATGGATCTTTCCTACCGTGATGACAACGTAGGTTGTTTTTGTAGTGAGCTAATGACGGATCCCTCACTATCAAGATACTAATCACACTAGTAGACAAATGTGATGTATCTAAATTATCCACAACCAAGATATGCAAGATTGGAATAAATGAAGTTGAAAGAGAAAAATCCAAGCACAACCACAACAACAACACAAGATTTACGTGGTTCACCCAAACCGGGCTACATCCACGGGCACGGAGAAATCAAATCCACTATCAAATGAGGAGATTACAAGATTTGGTTAGAGATTACCACTCTATTACAATGGGCTTGCAACCTTCTAATTGGGAAAAAAATCCTTCTTACTACACCTTCATCTAAGCATCTTCCAAATCCACGAAACCCACTTCGAAATGCCTCTTAGAATTCCTCCAATCAAGCTTGGAAGCTTTTGAATCAAGCAAAAAGAACAAGAGAGCTCTTTCTCCAACCCTCTCTACACCTTTCTTCTCTATCTCAAGAAAAGGAAAACCTAGAGAGCAAAACAAATGAGAACTCTCTCTTTCTAAACCCAAAGAGAATCTCTCTTAACATCACTTGGCCTAATATACCAAATAGGTCAACTAAAGCCCAAACTAATTACTAACTAGCCCATTACATGAGTTGTTGAACCAAACCCAAAATAAAACCAATTAGGCTAATAAGTGAATTTGATATCACTAACCCAACAGTTTTGACATGAAGGGAGTTGTTAAGTTCTAATAATCTTAATTCTTCAAGTTAATAGTCTCAAAATTGGGATTACTTAATCAATAGAACTCTCACTCATGAGTAGAAAAGATCCCATGACAACATTAGACAGTCCGCTAATCCATTACCTGTATACATTAAATTTTCTATGACAACAATGAAGGTCCTCCATTATATCATCCTAGGTGTTCGGCTTAGCATTTCCTTTGAATGAAAACAAAGATTCTAATTATAAGACTCTAGGATGATGATTGATTGATAAGTTAAAAGGAAGACCATTTAGCTCTTGGGGCGCATTTGGTTCACGTTATGTAGGATTATAGGTTACTTCGACATAACTAGGTATATAAGATTTTTGAATCATATTACTATTGATGCTGTATTACTACGTTTGGTTTAATGCAGTAATGTAATACTGAATTACAGACTTTCAATGTATATAGAATTAGTATGTTTGGTTCATTTTATAAAATTCAATAATCCTTACTATAAAGTGTAATCGATTCCAAAATTACCTTTATTACGGTCATATTTGGCAAAAAAAATTTACTATTTACAAATAATAATTTCTTTACTAAATTTTATTTTAAAATAATTCAAAATTTGAATTTAAATTTAAAATTTAAAATCATAATAAAAATATAAAATTTAATATTTTAATTTAAAATATAAATGTGAAATTTTAAAATTTAAAAATTAAAAGTTAAAATTTAAAATACAGAATATAATTTCAAATTTCAAAATTTAAATTTAAATTTAAATTTTGGAATTTAAAATTTAGTTTAAAATATAAAATTTTAAAATTTAAAATTTGAAATTTAAAATTTAAAAGTTGACAATTCAAAATTTTAAAGTAAAGTTTTAAAATGACGTATTGAAATGGTAAACTTGTAATTTTATATAACATGCAAGATAACCTGACCTCAGTAATACGAGATACCCACCTCCTGCTTGGTAATATTTTCAGAATAATGCTACACCATTTGTAATGCTACATTACCGACCAGATTACAGACCGAATGAACCAAACGTAGCCTGACATGATTGCCTATAATCTTGGCAGGATAGTCCGAACCAAACACGCCCTTGGCTATATGTAAGTCAGCAAATGCGGCGAATTAAGAATACATATCCTTACTAACATGAATAATACCCAAGCGGAAGTTATATTCGAACTGAGCTATCATTTTAAGAAATCCATGATCATGTGAAACGAAACAATAAACCGTATGCATGTTCGTTTCATTCAAAGTGGCGAACTAGCCTTTTTCTACATTTTTACAGAGATTTCACATCATATCATAAAAGCCAGAAGAAGAAAGGAAGAGTAAACTCTGATTAAAATAAGAAAATCAAAGCAAGGAACAACATGAGTGCAAGTAGTTATAACAACATAAAATGGATAGAAAGCTCTACGATTACTTCTCAATCAAGGATCATGACTGGTTTCAAGACACTAGGCAAAACAAAATAGGGGAAAAAGAAAAGCCTAAACTATGTTCTGCAAGACCATACGCAGGTCAGCGGCAACCAAATCACACAGTAAGTGTAGCAGCTCTTTTAATCCCTCAATGTGTAAAATATAAAACAAAGCATAAAGATAATCATTCCTCACTCTCTCCTACTTTTGCTTCCAATGAAATGATACTCAATACCGACAAGATACTTTAAGGGTGCATTTGGTTCGCATTATGAAAGATTACTAGGAATAAAAGATATCCGAGAATCTTATTCCTATTCATCCTATTACTAAGAATGTGGAATTCCTGTGTTTGGTTCGCACGGTAATATTAATTAGCCATGTTATTTAATATTGCAAAAAATATACAATTAATTAATTTATTTATTTAATTAATTTTAGATAATGTTACCAAAAGTTTCAACATCTTTTTAGAAAAAAGGGAGAGAGAGTATAAGTTAGAGAGAGAGAGCATAATTAAAAAAATAGAAAGAAAAATATAGTCGAAATTAGAGGGAGTGAGAGAGTTGAAATTTTAGAAAAAGAGAGAGAGAAAGCTTAGTTTAGAGAGAGAAAAAAAAGTTGAATTTTAGAGAGGAAAATAAGTTTAGAGAGAGATATAAGGTTAGAGTGTAAAGAAAAATAATATCAATTAGCCGGCGGGTAGGAAGAAAGAAAGAGATTAGACATATTATGATTATCTCAATCCATTAATATGAAGATACCCATCCTCCCTCAAGGGAATGAGATTAGTACTTTGGGGTGAATCTTATTCCCAAGTGAATCCAATATTACCAACTAGATTACTTAGTGCGTTTAGCCAAACACCGTCATATTTTTTTATTCCCATTGGATTACTAGGAATTTTTAAAAGATAGCGAGAACCAAACGCACCCTAACAGGTGACTGTAGCAGACTAGCAGCTGTTGCTTAGTATCATTTCATTGCTTAGTATCATCTCAATGAAGTGAAGCTATCCAAATATTGGATAAAACATACAAACTTCCCACTTGAATCAAGAAAAGAAAACCACCAAAGAGGAACTTTGGTTAGTAAAGTAAAAAGTGATGAAAACATGGGTAAAAAATTAGGGAAAGATGAGAAAACGAAGAAGAAACAAACGATTGAAAACCTAGTTATAAAATCCTAAAAAGATCTACACAACAGCTTTAAAGTATAGCAGTAAAAGTACCTAGAGGCTTGAAGTTAGAACTTGAGGAGAGGTACAGCAGCTGCAACACCAAATAACCACATAAGCAGGGACCACTAACACAGAATTAGCAGAAATTCAAATTAGTTAATTAAACCATTAAGACATAGAATTCAGCACCAACAAAATAAAAATAGAGATTTGAATCAACAGAAGATTAACACATAAATCTAATTCGATCAGCTTCCATTCACGAAATAAGCTAATATGAAAATCCGACCAAAGATTCAGAACCACTATAATCACCAAAACCAACATACGACTCGACCAATCCAGACGAAGAAATAATCAAGACCTAAACAGTTCAGTAAACCAAGTAAGACACAAAGCAACCTTAATTAGGTTGTAAAGAGACAACCTCCACACTGTAAGTAAATAAATAAAGTACTAGAAATACAAATCAAATTAAGCTTCGACTACATCACTGAGGATCTTATTTCAGCTAGCCTCTCAAATTCAAGTACTAGTGAATGCGTTTACATCTGTTCCTTCTTATACCACTTCCACGATAATAGCAATCAAAATCAGAGTTAACTCTTCTCAGCTCCCTACTTGACAAAATAAGCACTAAAACCCTTTGTTACTGCTAACAGATACTTCTGTAGAAAAGCCAAAATCAGTTCTAGAATAGTCTGGCATGAAATTGTGACACAAGCGAATAAAAGGTTATTCCATGACCATATAAAGAATCTATTTTCAAGTAATCACATAAGACATACCCAATGGTAAAACAAACAAGCATTACTAACATGTACTTGAACAAACAGCAATAGTGCAAAAAGAATAAAGGAAGGGCTATTTGCTTTTTCTCAGTTTATCAATCTTAAAAGCATCCTTAGTGGAACCTTAAAGTTCCTGAAACTTCAGAAAGCAATCATTGTACTACCAAAAGGAACAATTGAGCAGTGAATGACATTGACTTAGCATTATCCTAGCTGCAATTGCAGCTACAATATTGTAGATAGGAGCTCTGCAGTATTTTCCCTGGTGATTGATTATCTCAATTTCCACCAAAAGAAGCTTCGGTACAGACAACATAATTACTCCAAAGAAGGTCAATCTTATGATCTGAACTCCATACAAGTCCTGAAACTCTATTTTCCTTGCTTTTCCTTCCCTTTTATAATTATTCTTAATTTCTTAAAGGGCCCTGTTGACACCTGAATTGGATTGGACATGATAAGATGATAGAACTATGTTAGAAAAGAGAGACAGATAAGCAATTTGGAGGCGTCGGGAATCGCAACCGATAGGGATGGGGCCGGTTGATTACAATGGGATAGTTTCACCCAACCAAATTTGAAAAAGCACACTCTCACGACTCTAACGCCTTCAAGCTAATAAATCCAACTTCTCCCCCAACATCGCTCTATCTGTCTCTCATCTTATCCTATCCAATCCAATCCCGAACAACAAAGGGACCTTTAAAGCAAAGATATATCCAGCCACTTGCCACAGTTCCTATTTCCAAATTCTGAAAGGAGCGTGCTTATTTTTCTATCATCTTGTGAGTGGAGAACTGTACAATAATGTTCTAAGGCTATTCTCATTGCTCACACGATAGCCTTTGTTTCTATTTTCCTTTTAAGTTTACTCCCACCTTATAACCTATCAAAATCGCAAACAACCAGGTTGTTTTCATCTCACCAAATCAATAACTGAGATAAAAATGTCTCTCTCGAAATTAAATTCTATCCTCTGATTCCCAACAGTAAACAAACCAAATTATAATGTCAGACCGACAAATAAAAATGCCAAAGAGAAAACTTTTGGTCACAACCGAAAAAAAAAAAACAAAGTTAGCAAACAAACTTCAGAAAACAATCACTGTGGCACTAAAAAGAATAAACTGCGAAGCGAATGATAATCCAGTTGGCATTTGTCCTTAAAGCAATTGCAACTAGAAAGTTGCTAATAGGAACTCTGCAGTATTTTCTACACTAACTGAGTGCACAATGTTTCCCCAAAAGAGGATTCAACCTAGATGACAAAATCAGTCCAAAGAGGCCAATTTTATGATCCGCCCTCTCCATGCATGTAGGATCCATTCGGCACCCACGATTAGATTGACCAAGATAAGACAAGAGAGCAATGCCAGGGCAAAGTAAGGGCTTAACTATTCGGGGACGTCGAGAGTTGCAAAATGTAGGGTGGATGTAATCCAAATCCAATCTTTTTTAAATCTTATGTTATCTCTAGGACTTACTAATCCCATCCCAAGCATGATTGATTGATCCACAACGCCTCCAAGTTGCTAAACCCTCCTCCTCCGTACAGTATCGCTATCGAGTCTTATCCTACCAGCAATCCAATCCTGAGCACGAAACGCGCCAATAAATCAAAGACCTAGGCAGGGATATGCAAATTTCCCATCATTTTGTGAGTACAAACCTGCCAATGGAATCCTAAGGCTATATTATTTAGATTTTGCTTGGTCAAGAACACTCTCTCCTTACTTTAATTTCCCTACTCAATTAAGTAAACCTACCAAGATCACAAATTTATACCCAAGTGGTGTCAAATTGTTGATAAAAGATGTCTCAAGAAGCCAAAATCGATCAATTCCCAAAAGAAAGAAAAGGGAAAAAGGAAAATCCATGATTCTTGAAATGAAATTTGGGAGGAGGGAGATGGGAAGGAGAGAGAAGAGTGATTCTTACCTTGAAAAAGAAGGATTTAAAAAAAAAAAAAAAAAAAAAAGAGTCTCCTTCAGGATCGGCTTTTTCCCCACGGCTCTGACGAACACGATCGAGATTTTTCGAAGGGCTCTTGGATCCATTGCCTTGTATGATTTTCCTTTTATTTTATTATATTAAGGTGAAAATGTACGGATACCCGCTCAACTATAAGCTATTTTGAATTGCCCCTACAACTTCTGATTCTTTTTTCTTTTGGGTAAAAAATGTTCCGAATTTATCTGAATTGTGAACAATTTTGAGTTGACTTTTCAATTTTTCAAAAGTTTGATTTTACTATCCAATCTTTTTATTTATTTGATTTTAATCTGTCAAGGGCAATTTGACCTCAAATTTTAAATATATTATTTATCTTCACATATTTAATTAGTATACTTTATATAATTCTTGTAACTATAAATTTATTAAAATAAACAATTAACTTAAATTTTGAGTCAAAGTGCTATTGACTGACTCAAACCAAACAAATTTAAAGAATGGATAGTAAAATTAAAATTTTAAAATATTAGATAGCCGACACAAAATGATTTATAATTCAGTATGCTCTGTATATTTTTATATATTATTTTTTAAAGCAATTTTATCCTAGGGTAGATGGAGTGTACAAATAGCATTTATCTATTTTTAGAAATGTTAGAGGTACATCTGAAAATAAAAAGCGCTTATATTATAAATAGCATTTCGTTTATTTTTATTACAAATGAACTCAGCTGAAAATAAAAAGCGCTTATATTAAGCATCATATATTAATATGATTGTAATACTATGATAGTAAATTTTTTTTGCCTTAAAAACTAATGGAAAGGCTAATATAAGTGTCATATAGTATTCTGACCACACATATTAATATATGATGCTTAATATAAGCGCTTTTTATTTTCAGCTGAGTTCATTTGTAATAAAAATAAACGAAATGCTATTTATAATATAAGCGCTTNAATGGAAAGGCTAATATAAGTGTCATATAGTATTCTGACCACACATATTAAAGAATTATATCGATCCAAATACAATAACCCATTTTTAAGTTGTTGAACATGATGAGCATTAATAAAATATCAAATAATATTTTTTTCACCCCTATTTTCCATTGTGGGAGGTGCCCAGTGTCATATAGTAATTTGGCCACATTATAGGATTTTATTGGGCGAGATTCAATAGCTTTTTTTTTTCTACTGAATATAAGTGTTGGCTTAAATGAGTCAATATTCTATCATGTAGCGAGAGGCCGAATAGGCCGAGTCACATTTGAAATGGCATGACATTAGTTTGGGCTGAGTCATGTTCAAAGTGACGTAAAGTTGGATGGACCGAGTGACAATCGATATCCGCAGGCGTTGTATTCGTACGTTTTAAGTGAATTGGTTGCGTATTTTTAACAAGTTTAGCTTTTAGTATTAATAGTTAGCGCCAACAATCCGACAAATAGTATTAAAGATAGAGGTCACGGGTTTTCCACATGTTGCGAATTTGTGTAGGTGCTGAAGAAAAAATTGTTGGCTTAAATGAACCAGCATTCTGCCCTGCGGCAGGAGGCCAAGTGGGCCGAGCCATATTTGAATAAGGCTGGATGGGCTCAGTCACAATCAAGACCCGTGAACACTACATCTGTACACTTTAAGTAAATTAATTACATATTTCTAACCGCTCAAACTTTTAGAATTAATGGTTAGCGCTAATGATCCGATAATAAGTTTAATGACCTATTTTTTCTATTGATTACAAGTCTAATATCCCTTTTTTTTTTACATTGAATACAAGTATTAATACAATACCAAACAGTAATATTTTTTTTTTGGGTTAATTGCATACGCTTCCCTGTAAACATAGTGAATTGCATATATATCCCTACAAAACTCAACTTTCATAAGTCATTTCTGCAAAAGTTCTAATGTATTCAGATATGTCTCTACCGTTAGGATCCGTTAGAGAAATTTCGTTAACCACAATTAAAATACTTAACCATGGTTAATTAATAATGTGAATTGATAATTTTACCCTCCTTCTTCTTCCTCTTCCTCTTCTACTCCTTCTCTCTCTTCTTCTCCATATCCTCATTTTCCTCCTTTCCTCCTCCTCCTCCTTCTTCTTCTTCTTCGTTGTCGTCATCGTCGATGATCTGATCGTCGTCGCCGTCGTGGTGCCCGCATGGGCCGTCGTCACAAGCGCCTCCGATGGCATCGGCTGCGTTTTCGCCTTCCGCTTCTTCCTCGTCCTCATTGGCCGCAACCCCAACAAGCTCCGCAAGGTCGCCGTCGCCGCCGCCGCCGTCGTCTGCCCCTGTAGCCTGAAGAGAAAGAGAAGGAAGAGGAAGAGGGCAAGAGCAAAATTATCATTTTACAACTCTATTGTTAAAATATTAACAGTTCTCTAACGGATCCTAACCAGAAGGACGTATCTGAATGCATTAGGACTTTTGTAGGAATAACTTACGAAAGTTGAACTTTACAGGAATATATCTGTAATTCACTATGTTTGCAGGGACATGTAATCCATTAACCCTTTTTCTTTCACCTTATATCTTTATAGAAAATACTTCTACTAAGTGTCATATGTTAATCTAACACCATTAGTGGATTCTACAAATGAAATTTTAGTGCCCATTTTTTTCTTTTCCCCTTGTTGGACACAAGCATTAATATGACATTAGGTTGTTACATTTTTTTTTACCCCTATGTTTCATTTTTATTTTTATTGAAAGTGATATAGCGTGTACTCTTCACTATCAAAATTCAACTATCTTTTTTTTTTTTTTCTCCTGTTGGACACAAGCATTAGCACAATACATAAGGATACCAATTTTATTTTTATCCCTATTTGTTTTTACGGGAAGTGTTTATATTAAAACGATATGTTATTCTGACCCTATTACAACATTCTATCAACCAAAATTTAATGATCACGTTTTTTTTGCTATGTACAAGTATTAGTACACCAAACGTGATAAAGCATTCTAACCGTATTATAGTATTATGTCACTTAAAATCCAACCGTCTGCATTCGTCCGTTGAACACGAGCATTATTACAACACAAAACAATAATATTTATTCTAACACTTATTTATTTTTATAAAACGCATTCATGTTAAGTATCTATCTATACATATATTGAATCGTGAGTTCGGCCGAAGCCTCCCCGCGTTTGGCGGGGCTTCGGTGGGACCCTCCTTTCTCTCTCTCTCCAGCTCCCTCTCTCTCTCTCCGGCTCTCTCTCTCTCCCCCCCTCTCTTTCTCTCCGGCTCCCTCTCTCTCTCTCTCTCTCTCTCTCTCTCTCTCTTTCTCTCTCTCTCTCTCTCTCTCTCTCGTGCTTGCGCGGGGCGCGGGTCGCGCGCACCCCCCCGGCTCTCTCTCTCAGGGGGGGAGAGAGAGAGCGGCGGGGGGCCTAAGCCATCTGCGCGACCTCGCAGCCCCCGCGCGCACGACGCGAAAGAGAGAGAGAGCCGGGGGGGAGAGAGAAAATGAGAGAAGAGAGAGAAAGCGGGGGGGGGGGGGGGGGGGGAGGGCGCCCGCCATGTGTGCGCACACGCGCCGCGCAAGCGAGAAAGAGAGAAAAGAGAGAGAGCGGGGAAGGGGGCCTGGGGTGAGGAAATAGAGAGAGTGAGAGTGAGATAGAGTACCGGGGTTGGGTGGTGTTGGGTTCTGGGGTTTATTCTTTTTGGGTTTCACGGCCCCATTTGCTCTTCTTGCTGCTCCTCTCCTTTCCCTCCTTCCCACTCTCTTTCCCCTCCCACCCCCTCCCCCCCCCCCCCTCCTTTTTTTACTCTGCTCGCCTCCCCCCCGCTCTTCTCACCTCTCTCCCTCTTCCTCTCTCTCCCCCCTGCTTTGTCTCCTCTCCCCTCCTGGCGCTCTTCTTCTCTCTTCTCCCCTCTTCCTCTTTTTTTCATTCTTCTTGTACAGCGCGATTTTTTTTTCGCGAAGATGTTTGCGCAGTGCCGAAGGCGGCGCCGTTACAGTTTGCGGCTGAGCATTTTTTTAGGCTGGTTCCATTTGTTCGCTGGGCGCAGCGCGGTAGACCGGTTTTTGCGCGTCGTTGCTAGCTTGGGCGCTGGCCGGTTTGTTCTTTTTGCTTGGGCTTTTTGCTTGGCTTGGGCGGCGGTCGGTCTGCTCTCGCTTTTTCCTTTTTCCTTTTTTTTTCCCACTCTTTTCTAATTTGTTTTTCCCTTTTTGTTTCTCTTTTCTTCCCTTCTTTTTTATTTTGTATGATTGAGGATGACATACAAAAAATAAAAATTAAATTTAAAATTTAAATTTTGATTTTAAACTAAAATTTAAATTTCGAATCGAATATCTCCTTATTTCGCTGGATTGCAACCGGGAAGGAGCGGGCGCGGGCGCGGGCACGGGTGCGGACCCGCAATCTTTTTTTTTCTTCTGTTTTTCCTTTTCTAACTTTTTTTATTTTTTAGTGTTGTGGATCACATACAAAAAATAAAAATTATAATTAAAATTTGGTATTTGATAACCTCTCATAATAACTTTTATTTCTTTATACTACTTATGTCTTCTATTTACTATATAATTTAAAATGTTTTAGAATTTACATAAATTCCCCGCCGCATAGCACGGGCCTTCACTAGTTATATACTGTAACAACAATAGTCAATTTCGCCACGGGTTTAGTAAAGCAGTACTGAACTGAGCTACGGGCTTCTCCCTCACTTCTTCTTATATTGAAAGAAGAGTTTGATCCTGACTCAGAAGGAACGCTAGCTGTATGCTTAACACATGCAAGTCGAACGTTGTTTTCGGGGAGCTGGGCAGAAGGAAAAGAGGCTCCTAGTGGAGGCCGGAAAGATCAAACCAATTGAACGCGACACCGCCTCTTGGCGAAGCGTTAGCCTTTGTTGAGAGACAAATCTTCCCTAACTGAGTAGCCAATGAAGAGGTAACCAGAGACCTTACAGAGTGGGAAGTTTTGGAGGCCAAAATGATCCACCAAAAGTGGTCCAGCTAACAAGGTGCAAACTTTTTGAATGGAATTCATTCACTGCCCATAAAATCTTTATCCAAGCTGCTGTATAGAGATCTTGAGCTGCGGTCCTCACAAACTGCTAGATCGCGGGGTAATAATCGGATTGTATTGTGTGATTCTATCAATCAAGATCCGACGATCCATTTATTTTAGGGTTAATTTCATATAGGTCCTCGCAAACATAGTGAATATCAGATATATCCCTGCAAAGTTCAACTTTCATAAGTTATCCCTGCAATGCTCCTAATGTATTTAAATATGTCCCTCTGGTTAGAATCTGTTAGAGAATTGTTAATTTTTTAACAGTAAAGTTGTGAAATGACAAATTTGCCCTTCAAGCTGTGGGAGCGGACGGCGACGGCGGCGGCGGCGGCGGCGACGGCGACGGCGACCTTGTGGAGATTGTCGGGGTTGCGGCCAACGAGGACGAGGAAGAGGCGGAAGGCGAAGGCACGGCTGATGCCGTCGGAGACGCCCGTGACGACGGCCCACGCGGGCACCACGACGGCAACGACGATCGGATCATCGACGACGGCGACGACGAAGAAGAAGAAGGAGGAAAAAAGGAGGAAAATGAGGATACAAAGAAGAAGAGGAAGAAGAAGAAGCAGAAGAGGAAGAGAAAGAGGAAGAAGAAGAAGAGAAGGAAGATGAAGCAGGAGAGAAAGAGAAAGAAGGGTAAAAATATCATTTTACCTTATTAACTGACCATAGTTAAGTATTTTAACTGTGGTTAACTAGATTTCTCTAACGGATATTAACAGTAGGGACATATCTGAATACATGAGGACTTTTGCAGGAATAACTTATAAAAGTTGAACTTTGTAGGGATATATCTGCTATTCACTATGTTTGTAGGGACCTGTATGAAATTAACCCTTTATTTTATATCGATACAAGTATTATTATTATTATTACAATACGACCAATAGACTATTTGGTTGCATGCAATTGCGACCACATTGCAATTGTAATTACATATAGATTCAAATATGACGTTTAGTTTGATGCATTCGTAACTAACTAATGTAGTTGGAATTGTATGAGGAGGCTCAATTATAATAGTTAGAATTACATTCAAATGAGTCGCAATTCTAACTTCAAAATAACTTTAAATAAAAGAAAAGGTTACTCTCCAAATAATTTTTTAAATTTTTTTTTTATATTGGAGTAATCTCACCATCCCGTATATAAATATATAGAATTTTATAAATATGTTTTTTAATTGCACTAATGTAGTTGGAATTGCATGAAAAGGCTCAATTATAATAGTTAGAACTACATTCAAATGAGTTGCAATTCTAACTTCAAAATAACTTCAAATAAAAGAAAAGGTTACTCTCCAAATAATTTTCTTATTTTTTTTTTATATTGGAGTAATCTCATCATCCCATATATAAATATATAAAATTTTATAAATATGTTTTTCAATTGCATATAACCTGACAAATAATTTATATTTACTATGCTTTCTATCATATTCAATTAAACAAACCATATATAGTTATAATTATTGTATTTTCAACTGCATGCATATTGGAGTATACTATATTTATAATTATATTCAATTAAACAGCTCCTAAATGGAAGGATATTTTCAATTTTACCTATATTTACTATAAAAATATTATTTTACATCCAAAGTGAAGTGTAAGTCTCGCACCAATCTATCCAAATAGACATTTTTTAAGTTTTTTATACTAAAAAAATAATAAGACAATATACAAAATATTAGTTCTTGATGGGCAAAAAAAAAAATTCATGGTGAACTTCCATATGCTGCTTATAAGATAGCGCGTTTTCACTTTGCTACCTCGTGGTTCAAAAATTGCACTCAACAATTATATAGTTTTATCTTTATTTCTACGAAAAAATTAATTATCAAATAGGATTGTAAAATTTTATAAAAATCACATAGCGATATCCTGTTTGGCCATAAATTCTTGTAGCAAAACAAAAATAAAATCACAAAATAATTATGTGCAATTTTTGAATTATAAGGTGATTAAGTGAAAATACATCATACCATAGTATAGTTAAGTATAATTTTTTAAACCATGAAATCACACATAAAACATTAAAGGCCTTTGTGTTTAACTATGCTACGTTTAACTATGCTACGTTTAACTATATTATAGTTTAACTATGCTACGTTTAACTATATTATAGAGGGAAAAGTGAGTTAGACTGGTATGCTTTTAGAAGCATGAAGCCCTTTGTGTTTTCAAGTTGTTTTTGATGTTGGGACTTCCGAATCAACGATCGGTTCGGTTCGATTTGATCTAAAGTATTTGAAATATCCGGAATATAAATTTTGTGATTTTTCGATATCATTTGCCTAATGATTGAAGGAGATCAAAATCAATAATTTTAATGATCGTAGTGAGCCGTTTGTAAGTTTAGCGGTATAGAAATATTCAAATCACGTGAAATTTTAATAGAAAACTCTTTATATTATATAAAACAAAATCAATACCTTTAATTTAAAATTTTAATATCATATCATCATATTTTGTGAGATTTTTATTTTCAGTCGTTGATTTTGAGCCATTTCGATCACTAGATAGATGATATCGAAAAATTGTAAAATTTATTTTTTAGGTACTTCAATTACTCTAAATCAAATCTAACAAAATCGATCATCGATTCAAAAGTCTCAACATCAAAAATGACTTAGAAGCACGGAGGGCTCTCTGCATCTAAAAGCATTTCAACTTAACTCAAAAAAAAACTTAATATTTCTAAAATTTACACATATATTTTTGAACATAGAGATGGCATTACGCTTATAGTTTTATTTTAGGATAAACTTCAAATACTATCCCTGTAATTTCGCACTTTTTTACTTTAGTATCATGTGATTTAAAGTGTATTAATTTAGTATTATGTAGTTTTATTTTTCTCTTTTCGTCAGTCCCTCTGTTAACTTTTCGTTAAATCATATACAAAAAAACTTCAGATACCCCACCGATAGTTTATCGAATATTCTCTTTAGTAACTTTTAGTTTTAAGTTTGTCACTTATTTAACAAAAAAGATTAATAAAAGAAAATAACAAAAAAAAAAATTATAGAATACGAAAGTGATACACTTTAAATCATAAAATATTTAAGTAAGAAAATACGAAACCATATAGGTGTTATTTAAAGTTTTTTCTTTATTTTATTTTTTTACCATTATTTACCATTCCACTTCCCAAAAAATGAGGTACACACAACCTGAGGAGGGGAGAGACCAAAAAATGAAAAAGAAAAGGAAAAAGAAAAAAAATAAAAGGAAAAAAAGAATATAAAGGGGCAGAGGTGATCTTCTTCTTCAGCCGCTCCTGCAAAAGCCTCTCTCTCTCTCTCTCTCTCTCATCGCCTCCCTCTTCAATCCCCCTCTCTCTCTCTTCTCTCTCTCCTTCGATCGATTCCCAAAATTTGAGCTCGAATTCGGTGGGTTTCCGATCAATCCCCTTCTCCCCCAATCGGCTATTCCGATCTCTTCCAATTTGATTCTATTTAATGCATGTTGGATTGCCCGCCCGATCGATCTGTTCTCACTGATCGGATCGTGGCTCTTCGCTCTATCCAACTGAGCTATTTTAATAAATCCGATCTAGTTGCTGAATCCGTCGATTGCAGGTCGTATAATTGTCCCATTGATTTTTCTGATGAAATCGATTTGTTGATGCAGGGATTCAGCTCATTCAAATCTTGATTTCGACATTCATAAGGTGAAGTTATTGCAAGAACTTTCGTTTTTTTGGTTTTTTTTCATTGGCTTTTGTTCATTCTGATGATGTTTAATTTGTTTGGAATTGGTCCTTGGTTGTTCTTTTGATTGATTCATAGATAAAGAGTTACAAAGGAGAAATATATATATATACATATAATTAGGATGGCCACCATGGTTGCTAGAGGTAGCAGCCCTTTGCCGTCGATGTCGATTCCCGAAAAGGGGAGCAGGAACAAGCGGAAGTTCCGGGCCGATCCGCCGGCCGCCGATCCGGCCGATTTGGCGCATCCATTCCAATCGGAATGCCCGAATTACGATCTATTCCCGGCCGATAGAACCCCGGAGAGCTTCAATCTCGAGCACCTCGCGAGCGTGTGTGATATGTGCAAGACTCTCATGTGCGGCCCCAAGGGGGACGGAGTCGAGCCGGAGGATCCCCACGACGCGGATTGGAGCGACCTCACGGAGACCCAGCTGAAGGAGATCTTGTTGAGCAACTTGGACGCGTTCTTCAAGAACGCCATCGCGATCGTCTCCGCTTATGGGTACACCGAGGAGGCCGCTGTGAATGCCGTGTTGAGTGCCGGGCTTCGTTATGACTGTAGAGATGCTCTCTCGGCCGTTGTGGATACTGCATTTGAATGGTTTAGGGGTGGGCAAGAGATAGATACATCTAAAAGAGAGAATCTTTCCGAAGATTTGCAGAAGTTGGAGAATAGCGTGCTTTCGCGAATGGTGAGTGTGCTCCGGGAGGCCCACCCGTTCTTTAGTATTGGCGACGCGATGTGGTGTTTGCTAATCTGCGACTTGAATGTTTCCCATGCCTGCTCGATGGATGGCAATCCTTCAAAATGTATTGGAAATGAGGAGAAATTGGATGCGTGCTCTAACTCGGACAATACGGCTTCTCTAGCTCTTCCTGAATCCGGTGTTTCTCAAAATGTTCCGCAGCCTGAAACGCCGACTCTGCCATCTATGCCAAATTTAGCATACGGGAAGTTTTCAGCCCCGGGCAATGCCCAGAGCATTATTCCCAATCTTAAGATTAGCAGAAATCCAGTTGCCTCTTCTGATCATGTGGAAGAATCCTCATCTCTATCTCTTACTCAGACTCTGCAAGAAGAGAAAGCGGTTAGTAGTAAGATGGTACAAATAGGCAGCTCTAAGAAGGAATCGTCAATCCTTCAACAGAAGTCGATCCACCTCGAGAAGAGCTACCGAGCGTTGGGATCAAAAGCGGCTTTGAAAGCATGTAAACACAGCGGGGTGGGGACTACGATTTTGGATAGGAGATGCAAGTCTATTTCGGGTAATTCGGGTATGAGCTTGAAGAGCTCATTGAAGGTCGGCAAAGTGATGGGCATGAACATAACAGAAGCAAATGCAACTCTCAACCTTTCTTTTAGCGCGGGGCTTTCTTCTACTTCGTCATTCAACACAAAGGCGGCGAATAGTCACCCTCAGACGGCGACTGCCGATACTGAGCTTTCCTTGTCGTTGCCATCTTCAAGTAGCTCTGTCGCTAGCACCAAACAGGATTGCGGTGTTGAAGCTTCTAAATGTTGCAATTTTGATGCTTACCCTTATGATAAGATTTGTAAGGATTGGGTTGCGGAACACAAGAAGGATGAGATTGCCATAAGCTTAGTTCCTTATGTGAGGGAATTGCAGACACAGATGCAGAGCTGGACAGACTGGGCTCAGCAGAAGGTAATGCAAGCGGCACGTAGGCTGGCAAAAGAAAAGGATGAGCTCCAATCCCTCAGGCAAGAGAAGGAAGAAGCGGGGCGCATGCAAGAAGAGAGGCAGAGTTTGGAAGAAAGCACTCGGAAAAAGCTCGCGGAGATGGAAACTGCGATTGCAAAGGCTAGCGGCCAGGTCGAGAGGGCTAATGCTACTGCACGGCGTCTTGAAGTTGAGAACGCGCAGCTTCGGCTCGAGATGGAAGCCGCGAAATTACAGGCTGCAGAATCCGCTGCTAATTGTGAGGAGCTCTCGAGGAAGGAGGTGAAGACTGTTAAGAAGGCCCAGTCATGGGAGACACAGAGGACTTTGTTGCAAGAGGAGCTTGTCAATGAAAAGCATAAGCTATCTCAGCTACAGCAGCAACTCGAGCAGGGGAAAGAGCATAGAGATCAACTGCAGGTAATTCTCACTTCACATCTCTCTCTCGAATGTTAAAGCCTTTTGATTGAAATCAAAATAAGGTGCTATCAAGTAAATTTGAGTCGGCATTTGTAAGCTTTATATTTCGACTTTGGGATTTCGTACTATATGAGAGAATGGATAAGTAGAAATTGAAAATAATGACTAGCAGTAATCTGATGTTTGTTTGTTTAGCCTCCTATAGCGGCTTCTATACTCAAGAAGCAGAAACCAAACATTTGGTAGATCATAAGTCCAAAGCTTCTGGTTTTCGGGGGAAGCCCGTGGAAAGCCGAAATGGATTTTTGTGGTCCCAAATCAGAAGCTTCAATCTCATTATGTAGCCAAGAAGAAGACAGCATATATAATGTGGCCTAGTGCTATGCTCTACCTATTTTCCTTACTGCAGGTATAATATATGCAAGGATTTAAATGCCCATCGGCACGAGCCGAATCCACCGTGCCATATCGTGCCAACAAAATACCGGCATGATACAGCCTCCGTGCCGATGACACAGTTCAAAACTCTCTTTTCTTTAAATTAGTAAGTAATTTTCTCAATAAAATGCAAAAGATTTGATCAAGATACATAATAAGCAAGTAGAAAATTTTGTTGCTAAAGAAAATAAATATTTCATGCTATTATGTGTCGGCACACGTATATTTTGTAACCGGCACTCATCGGCATGACCCGGCATGCATCATGCCATACTGCCATACCATGTCGGTAAGTTTTCGGCACGACCCAGTACCACGGTACTTAAATCCTCGAATATATGTATATATAATGATACATGAATATCATATAGTACATGTACACAACTTGATGATAAAAGCTGACTTTCGAATGGTGAGTAGGGAGAAGTTGGTTAGAACATTTACGGATTAGTTGAGCAATATTGAATTTTCGGTATCAGCAAATCAAAATAGATAGAATAGATATAGATGGTTTGGAAGTGGAAGAGACGTGGAAGAGATGATAAGAGGTGATTTCCTAATATTGCGAAAGTGGAATTTGGAACTCATAATAGGAGATTATCAAGAGGAGTAAGCTGGAAAATTGATGGACCATAATCAGGATGCTAGTGCTTTTGCTCTCTAGCTTATAAACTAGACTAGTTGATCTGTCGGTGTAAAATTACTTGATCACTCTAGAAAATTCCAAACTAGCTTCCTTTTTTTTTATTCTTGCCTACTTCCTTTTAGCTCCAATGTAAAAGCCTTTTGACTTTAAATATGAGAATGCGTTAAATTGTGACTCTAATTTTGGAAATGTTAATAATTTCCCCTTCATAAACTTCTTGCTACTTGAACCTCGACAACATCCCCATGACCTTCTATAATGAAATATTATACATGGACCCGAATGAGTTTAGCTCGAATAATTGTGGGTTTTGGAGTAGTGTCACAATGTTCTTCTGCTGTTGAATGGTGGTGAAGTCTCTTGCTTGATGATGTTAGTCGAACAGTTTCTCTCTGATGGAGGGACACTGAGCTTTCAATCTTTAAACTTTGCAAGGAAACTATGGAGATTATAGTGGTGGCAGAGCAAAATCTGGGATATTAAAATGCTTTCTTTTTTGTATACATTTCATATGAAAGATTAACATTAAAATAACTGTCACAATTTTGAGTTTTTAGCTTTTGGACCAGCATAATTTTGCTCCTTTTCTTCTGGTTCTTCTTCATAAAACATGCAGATCAGGTGGAAGCAAGAAGAGAAGACGAAGAACGAAGCGCTTGCTCTCGCCAATTCTGCGAAAGAAGAGCGAGAACAAATCGAGACTTCCACAAAATCGCAGGAAAATGCACTAGTGCTAGAAGCAGAAAATGAGTTGCAGAGGTACAAAGTAACCATTCGAGGGCTCGAACAGAAGATTTCGCAGCTGAGGTTAACAGCAGACTCTTCGAAAATCGCTGCACTGAGATGGGGTGCGGATAAATCCTATGCCTCCCGCCTCACCGCAGGGAATAAAAATAGTAATCCTCACCTCGTATCCAAGAATGTGAATTCGCAGGAACTGGAATCCGATGATGTACAGCGTGAGCGCGAGTGCGTTATGTGCTTAACGGAGGAGATGTCGGTGGTCTTCCTTCCCTGCGCACACCAAGTTGTCTGCAGAAGCTGCAATGAGCTCCATGAGAAGCAGGGTATGAAGGATTGCCCTTCTTGCAGGACCCCGATTCAGCGAAGGATTTGCGTCCGCTTCTCTGACTCTTAGGTCGGCATATATACTTTCCAAACTCCGGTTGAGTTAAAAGATCGAGAATAATGTCTTGTGCAACTCGGAAAATGAATAATGCATCCCGTAAACATTATTTATTGGGCATTAAAAAAAACCATCGATTGCTCGATGAATTGCATGTTTTTTTTTCTTTTTATCCGAGAAGGTCATGATTTTCGAATTTTGAGGTGAAATTTGTCCTAAAGGTGACTCCTTTTTCAAATTTACAGTTGAATGAAATGTTGTGGCATTTGCTGGATTAGTTGCAAATGAGAGTGGATATTTGCAGGATCTTAACTTAGAAAAAAAAAAGGGTGTTGTTGGTAGCTACCAATATTGTATATTATTATAAAGGATATATCATATTTGATTTATATATTGTTTCTAAAGATTGGAAGTTAGTATTAACGTAGTTTCTATACTTTAAATCTTAATAGTTTGAGTTCTAATCTTTAAAGGGTAATAATTAAGTTTGTTTCTTACTTTTCATTTATAAAATAAAATGAATATTACATCTATGCATCTATACAATCATCAGTAATAGGAGTATGAATGTTTAGGTGAAGAGAGTGAAAGATTTACATGCTACCGAGCTCACTTAGCACAAAAAATAATTTAGTGTAAAGAATTTTAATGGCCAAAGCATACTTGGTGTGATGTTTATGAGTGTTTTAAGAAGAAGGTTAGAAATTATTATATTTCTAGATTAGAAATAAATTATATCTCTAGGCTTTGTTTGTTTGCACACCTGAATTTAAAGAGTTAAGACCATGTTCGAAAATATGAATATTTTATTCATCATATCTCTTTGATTTACGTAAGATTCTGTTTAGATGCATAAGTATTTTAATTTGTATATCTCCATGATTAACTTCAGAATCCTACAAGTTTGGTAGTTGAAGAATGTAATATATAGAATTGGATATCATATGCGACTTTTCCTGTCATTTTTTGAATAAAATAAATTATTTTTGTAGATGAAATATGCTATCTTGCTAAATTATGAATATTCTACTAAATTATGAATATTTAGACCTTATAATAAGTAGCAAAAATCAAACTTCTTTCTCATGGGATGTTTATCCAGATAACTTATTCCAGCTTCCAAATAGCGCCTCAGAAATTCGTATATTTGGTAGATAAAAAATATAGTCAAATATTTACAAGTCTCCAAGTTTTTTTTTTTTTTTTCAGAATAAGATAAATTACTTTGTAGGAGAAATACAAAGGGATTGCGGGGAGATTGCGTTACGTGCAGTGAGAAAGTACGATAAAAAAAATACTCGGTTTGTTTCCGTACGTAATATTGCATTACACGTACTGCAATGAGTCGATTACGATATATTTTCTACGGTCCAATTTAAAAACACATAAATATATTTCTATATATTTTTATTCCGACTCCCTTTTATCTAATAGCATAAGATGGATTTCAATACCAAGCTAACCCTTGTTCTCACGCCGAAACAAGGCCTAAAAGTTTGAGGACTAAATTGAACCGTCCGAAAAGTTCAGGGACTAACGCTGCAATTTTCCCTTTTTATTTTACAATTCCACTCCCTAGTTCCTACTCCGCGCATACACATTCCCCTGCGATCTGAGGTGCGCCCCCCATCGTCGAGACCGAGCTTGCCATGTCTCCGCCGCCGTCGCCGTCGCCGTCGTCTTCGTCTCCGGCGAGGGGGGTGGCGGCGGAGGGGGCGGTGGAGAGCGTGGTGGTGGTGCACAACGTGGCGAAGCGGCACAACGTGGGGACGCTCGCGCGGAGCGCCGCCGCGTTCGGCGTCTCCGAGGTGGTCGTCGTCGGCCGCCGCGACTTCAACTCCTTCGGCAGCCACGGATCCACCGCCCACCTCCGCTTCCGCCACCTCTCCTCCCTCCCCCTCGCTCGCCGCTACCTCAAGGCACCCCAAAAACCCTAATTCCTAAAACCCTAATTCCTAAAACCCTAGTTCCTAAAACCCTAAATTTGGTCCTTGCTTGTGTGTAGGAGGAGAGGGACTACGACATTTGCGGGGTGGAGATCGTCGATGGCGCCATGCCCGTCACCGACCACCCGTTCCGGAAGAGCACCGCTTTCCTCCTCGGCAATGAGGTTCGGCTCTAATCTCCCGTCTCCTTTTGAACCTAAAAATGTATTGTTGATCTCATCACCTATATATATATATATATATATATATAGTTGTTCTCATTGACACTAAGCTTTTGAATTGGGTAATTATGTTAAATTTGATGGTGATTTTGTTTAGTTCAACTATTCTCGAAACAAAGTTGTCAAACTCTAATGAACCCCAGTTCACTTTAGGAGAATAACTCAAATCTAAGAATTAAAAGTTGAAAAAAAGAATAGCTGAGGGCGTCTTCATATATTCTTACCTTTTGTTTATTCACATTGTTTGGACTTATTTGGTATCGTTGCAACTTTCTCTTTTGTTTTCTCAAACATGAATATGTGCCTGCGGGTGGACTTCTCTATCATTGTTAGTTAGCTTACAGTTCATTTTCGAGTTTTTCAATGCAAAACAAACCCCTAAATTTATGAATTGCGAGTAATTCACCATCCACTGGACACTCCATCGCATAAAATTTGTGTTAGAAAATTAAGGGAAAAAGACTACAATGGTGCCAAATGCGGGCTTTTCTTTTTTCTCTATGAACAAGATTTTCATTGTATTCCAAATGTAGGGCACCGGTCTCTCAGAGAGAGAGTGTGAGATCTGCGACTTCTTCGTCTACATACCACAGTACGGTGGTGGGACTGCCTCGCTCAATGTTACGGTTGCTGCATCCATTGTGTTGCACCATTTCGGAGGTAATTTGATAAATCGCTTTCCTTTTATGCGTGTGAGGTACAATGTTTGCAATGTGGATTTCTACACGAGTACATAGGTTTGCAATAGAACATTCAGGGGCTGGGTTTCTTGTATGCCGAGTTGATTGTTTCCTATCTTTAATGTCGTGTGTATGATTGATTTTTTGTGTTTATAAGTTGCCTTAACGTTTTACTTTTGTTCCCCTTGGGTGAAAAAAGGAAAACTTCAGTGGACATGTTTTGCATTACCTATTTCACTTGTTTTAACTTTTAAGAAAGATAGCTAATGGGGAAAACGAGATCTCTTAAGTTATGTAGCTAGGTGAATGTTTGGCGTTAAAATCCCAGAAATGATCAAGAAGCATTGCAAAACATGTCTATGACTTGCCTTTTATTTTTCTATAAAAAAATTACAATTAGATAATAAAGAGCATGACAGATGCCAGGTGAGCGTCAGCAATCAATCAATGTAATTTGAGTTGATGGCAACTTGCTTAATCATTGGCACCACTAGATGCATAGGATATAACACATGCTACCAGAGTAGGGCATTTCCTAAATAATTTAGGTCCAAGTTACACTATATCTTAGGTGCTAACGCAACTCAGTATACACTGTGCTGCATATCATGTCAGTGTATAAAAACAAGAGCTATTTGTACCGCGAAAACCCTTGGTGTTGTGCTTGTGCCGGAGCTCCTATAAAGCCAACTCTTTTATTGCTATATCACTTGACAATCATGTTTGATCAAGTTATCTCATTACGGCTCTCTTTAACCCTTGTTGCCTGTTTGAATTAATTTAGTGTCGACCCTCATGCGCTTGAAATTTAATAGTTATCTAAGAATCATTTGTTGTTCCATTTTGCTTTTAGCAACTTATGCTTCATACCATTCATACTCTGATGCTCAATCGTGCTTCTTTTAATAGCTTTCATTTGCATGGGTTTCTACAGTTTGGGCTGGTTTTCCTGAGAGAGTCAGAGAGGGCAACAAATTTGTCGTTGCTGAGAAACCGAGCAAGCAAGCGAGGAGGAACTACTGCGCGGAATCAATCGAAGCTATTGTCGAGGAACGGAAGCATAGAAAAGAGAATGCTCGCGTGGACATTTTCGAAGAGAACGGAAGCAACGAATCTCAAGTAACAAGCACCCTAGAAGCAATGTTTGTTGGTTAACTACGGATGAGATTGATTGCAGGGGAAAAGCTTCTGAAATGCCGAGGTGGTTTTCGTGCAACTCAGGTCGGGAAGGCATAATCGGTTTATGGTTAATGATGAGTGAAAACTATGTAGCTGTGGTAATCTCATCTCCACCGGCTATGCAAAGGATAAAATCACTGGTCCGTGATAAATTAAGATCCCCACGAGTCGTAAATCGAGGTTAATCTTGCATGGGAAATCTCGAAATTTTATGTGGAAAGCATATAACATTCTCGGAATGTTTGAAATTCATGTATAATGAACCACTTCGTTGTGTGAGAGCTATTTTCTGAGTTGATCAGTCACATAAGAGCAGTTCTCTTTATAAAGGTAATGATAATTTGATAACATAATCTTCTTCTGTAGTATTTTAATGATCCTGTTTCCTACTGTTTGTGTATAAAACATATGTAATACTCAATCTCAGGTGTCTAATTCATTTTTTATGATGATTCTTTTCACTTATGCGATGATTTATCATATTTCAAACAAAAATCACTTTGAGACTTATATAAACTTATATAGTTCATCATATCTTGTTAATTGGAAAAATCTCTATTATAAGAGCCCAAAACATTTTGCATGAAAAGAAATAGGGTAAAATTTTAGTTTACCCCGTGTAGTTTACGGTGTTTTTGTTGTACTACTTTTTGGTCCAAAAGGTTTTATTTAACAATCTTATGATTTTATTTTTATTTCATTGTAAATATTTATCATTAAACAGGGTTAAGCCGATAGGAAAGTGATATTTTTTATAAACCATAGTAGTAGATTATAAGGTGATATATGAAGTATTATGTAGAAGTCATTGCATATTTATTATAAAATAAGAATAAAATAATAAAATAGCGGAGTATAATTTGTTGAATTACGAGGTGGTAGAGTGAAAATGGCGTTTCGCCCTCGAACGGGAAGATAAGGTCAACCGCAACGGAGCCGGTCAACGCAATCAGTTGAACCCGTTACCGTCAAGCTGGCCTATGCGACTCATAATTATCCACTAACCGAACCCGTTGATCCCGGTCTATGCAGCGTTGAGCCCAAAAACCTTATCCTACGTGTCGCGTGAGGTGGCACAGCGTGGGCCCCGCCACAGATTCCCCAACCCAGTGGCCACGTTCCGTCACGTTCAACGGGGTTTGACCCACCCCCCACGCCACCCCGTTTCCGTTCGGACAAACGAAACAACAAACAAACCCCCGTCCCGTTCCGTTCCTATCCTCGATGTTATGTTATTATTATATGGGGAGGATAAACCTCGCCCCACAGCCCGTTCCCCAAAATAGAAAGCTCTATTTCCCAAAATACCCCCATTCCTCCCCTTATTTACATCTATGCCTTTTTAGTGTGTGTGTGTATATATATATATATATATACATACCTCCTCACTCGTGTTCCAACAACAGTGTAAAACAAATAAAAAAAAGATCGGAGAGGTAGGGTTTTGAGGAAAAATTCGGAATCATGAGCTCGTGTAGGAGCGAGCGTACCTTTCTAGGGTTCCCGCATGCGGCGGCGGCGGAGGCCGCCGAGCGCGGCGGCCACGCGGGGTGCTACCGCGGCGGCGGCGGCGGCGGCGGAGCGCCGCTGGATTTGTGCACGGAGGGCCTCGGGTTCGAGAGCGGCGACGGGCGCGTCGGCGCCGACGAGGCGGAGCTCGACGAGATCGCCGCCGCTGCGGTGGATGGGGGAGGGGAGCGGCGCGTATATGAGGGCGGAGAGGAGGGACGGACGGCTGATACTGAGGGAGGTGCGGATCGAGCGGCCGGAGGTCTTCCACGCGTCGCGCGAGGACGGGCGGCTGAGATTGCGCCTGATCGGATCGTACGGCTCCGATGACGATGACCATGATGATGATGATGATGCTGAGGAGTGTTGTGTAGTGAGGAGTGTGAGCGGAGGAGGGGAGCGCTTTCGGAGGTGCACGGAGGCGGTGGGCGGCGGCGGCGGCGGCGGTAGCGGCGGCGACGGTTTACCGCCGTGGTGGAGCAGCCGCCGCTGCGTCACCATGGCGTGAGGCCGGGACCGAAAAACCGGTCGCATGCATTTTGCGGCGGAGCCCAAAAATATTTTTTTGTAAAAGCAGAAGTAGCATCAAATAGACATTTAGCTCGAAAAATAAGAGCCTAGTTCTAATTTATTCTAGCATTTGATTCCGGTATAAGCAAGAACTAGCTATTACAGGAATAAATATATGTATATGGATAAAAAAAAAAATAGCATTAGGATGAAAATTGAATTGTTCCCGAGAATAAGAAAAATAACATTTCGATAGATAATATAAAATAAGAAAAATAGTGAATAGTTATAGATAGAAAATAGAGGTGTTGGTGGAGATAGTTATACCAGATTATTTTAGATAACTGAGAATTATTATTTTCGAATAAAAAATTTGTATTTGGATATAAAGGTGGGTAAGGGTTATCGCTCCCCTTATCCCCAATCCAAACACTGCATATATCTCTTTCATAAATAAAGTATGATTAGTTTGAGATACCAAACTATAACATGATTTCAACACAACACAAAGCTATTTTAAAAAAACTGAAATTAATAAGGAATAAAAACTGTTTTTACTAATAAAAAAAAATTAAGGCATGAATATTTAGGCATAATTTTGCTAATTTGATAATTGAACAACAATGGGAAATAGTTTATCCAAATTGTTATCTCTGGTGGGAATAAGATCAAATTTTGCAGGAAAAGACCAAAAGAGCCAAACTGAAGGAGCCTACATTCAGGTGACAAGTCTGTTCAGGAGAAAAAAAAAAAGAAGTGTTTTTCTTTAATACAATGAATAATTTTTTACAAAAATTATCAGTATTATTTTTTAAAATCTGTTGTTTTTGGGCTAAAAAAAGAGTTTATTCTTTTTTTAGCTTAAGTAAAAAAAAAAAAAAAAGAAAGAAAAACCAAGTAATCCAAAAAATGTAGTATTTAACACATCAACTGTAGAATGAAAATTCCAATGTACTTCCCAAACATGCCTTTATACGATCATTTTAGATTTAATTACATTGTTAATCTCCAACCTTTTTCATCATTTTTAACTTTGGTTCCCAACTTTTTTTTTTTTTATTTTTTGCAATCAAATTTTCAACCTCTCCATTTTTATTGTAATTAAGTTTCGGCGCCGTGTCAGTGCCAACTAAGCACCTGCAGTGCCGATTAATTACATTATTTTAACTTAAGTTTAAATTCAAATTTATATTTTAAATTTAAATTTTAAATTTACTTTATATTTTTAAATGAATTTCAAACTTCATCTTTTCTTTCAATCTTGAATTTGAATTTCAAATTTAAATTATAACTTTGAATTTAAATTTAAAATTTGATTTTGAATTCAAATTAAGATTTTGTACTTAATTCTAAGTTCAAATTCAAAATTTTGGATTTGATTTTCAAATTTAATTTAAAACATAGATTTTAAATTTCAAATGTGAATTTGAAGTCAAAATTTCAATTCAAATTTAGATTTGAACTCAAATTTCAAATTCCAATTTAAAATTTGAATTCAAATTTAAAAATCAAATTTAGATTCAAATTAAAAAATTTTAAAAAGAGATTAGGTATCAAAATGAAAAATGGTGAAATGGTTGAGGACCAATTAACCCATAATAATTTTATTAAACTAACCCCATAGGTTAAGGAAGAACCAAACAAACAAAGAAGGCCCAGAACACTTGTGGCTCTTAAAATCCTCAGCATCCAAAAAAAATAAAATATCCGATAATAACTTATTAGGTATTTTTAAAAAAATTTGTGATTGGAAATTAAGAGATTGATTTTGACTTCTTGAAAAATCTTAACATTTATGATTTGATATGGTAGTATATTTTATCTATGAGATAATTTATCTTATTTTGAAAAAAATAATTTGACTTAAATGCTGAATATAGTATTAATTATTAACATCTGATTACACTCCTCATCTGCTGAATACTACATACTTTTTATGTAAATAGAAGGAATAGACAAAACAAGATGTTAACACTACATGCTTTGGAGAAATGGTTATTGCTCCAACTGCTGCATTTGGAACTATTTCCAATTCCGCCCACCCGACTTGGTTTTCGCCGGGTCGGGCTCAACCCGACCTAGTTCATCGGGTCGAGTTGAGTATCGCGATTTAAACTGGGGTGGGCTGAGTATTTCTTTTTTTTTGATGAATTGACCCAGCCAGGTCCAACAATGGAGTAGTTGCCCAAATCCAGCCCTTTTGGACCGGGCTCGGCCTCAAATCTTATATAATTTTATGGACCGCGTCGGGTTCGGAGTAACTCAATTGGAACCCGGTACGCCTGGATTACTTGAAAAAGTACCAAGTCTCTGGCCTCAGTATAAAAAAAAAGTCTCGAATTTAGACATGAGAAAAAGTATTTAGAAAAAGTATTTGCATATCATATGTTAGAGTATCCTGTTGTTTCATATCTACGGAAGCCCCCTCATGTCTCAGCCATTCGTAAAAAACCCCTTGAGCCATCTTTGACATATTTTAAATTATGAAATTACATCAATTTAGTGGAAAGTTTTACTAATTTAGTGACAATTTCGTTAAATTTAGTGGTTTTATTGGTTTTTTTATAAAGTTATTAATTTTGACACAGTTCCTAATTCAAAATACTTATACAAAAATAATTGAAAGTTCAAAAATATCAATCTAAAAAATATATATAACTCAGGGACCTATTTCAGAATAGCCTATAACTTACAATATTACTACATCACTTCCATATTAACTATACATCAATATTTAGTAAATCAAATCAAGTTATAGGATTTAATTATAATAATTCTGAAAGTTAGGAAAAAAAATTACAATAAATTAAAATTTGAATACCAAAATATCACCTACCTCATAGTTTGAGGACCAAATATGCAATTTACTTTAAAAATTATTACTTGCAACTAGTTCATCGGTTTCTTTATACACTATTTATGAATTTATCGACTCTTCATTTATCTCATATTTTCAATACAAAGATTCAATTTTCACATAAATCAATGGTTGATCGGGTTGAAATAAGCAGTGTAAAGTAGTCGACAAGTTAATGGTACATAAATGTACAAAAATGGTTTTATAATAAAATATGACTTCGTCGACTAGTCGGAGATTAAAGTATGGTGTGATCGAGTTAGTAGCTGATGATCCGACAATTCTAGCCTATTTGTCGAAATAGTATGGTGTGATCGAGTTAGTAGCTTTTACGAACATGGCATGTTCGCGAAGAAATGTCATAAAATGCGATATGATAATTTGGTGCATTCAAAAGAATTGAGCCTGAGAGGCGCATGTTAGATGCTTGAGCTCAAATGGTCGGTGCATTCAAAGAGCAATCGAGTCGATTGATGCAAGTGAGATGCATGTGCTCGGACAAATTCGTGAGTGGTGCGGGTTGAAGCGCATGGAGTTGAAAGAGTGGGTTATAACTCATAAATGAACTTGAAGGACATGTCTTAGTGAAAAACCGAAAAATACAATGCGGTGCAACTTGAAAGGAGTTAATTGGTTCCCATGTGAAAATGGAAAGAGGATTGAGAAATATATGATTAGGATGATGTGGCTAGGGCTGAGTGGATGGTTGGTTGAATAGTATAATCTAACGGATAAAAATAATCAAATAAATTAATCTAACGACAGAAAACTTGATAGCACCAAGTGCTTGGTGCATGCTATCGATAGCATAGCAGCCGGACTCTATATATATATATATATATATATATATATATATATATAGAGAGAGAGAGAGAGAGAGAGAGAGAGAGAGAGAGAGAGAGAGAGAGAGAGAGTTAGGCTGGTATACTCTCGGTAGCACGGAGGCATCCGTGCTACCAAGTTGTTTTCAATGATGTGACTTCCAAATCGACGATCGGCTCCATTAGACTTGATCTACATTATTGAAAGTATTTGGAAACTAAATTTCATAATTTTTCGACATCATTTGGCTAGTGATCAAAATGTCTCAAAATTGACAATTTTAATGGTAGATTTGATGCGTTTGTGAATTTAACGGTGTAAAACAATCCAAATTTGATGGAATTTTTATAGAAAATTATTTTCACTACTTAGAGTAAGATCAGTACTTCTGATCTTAAATTCAAATCTTTTATCATCACTTTTTATGAAATTTTTATTCTCAGCCGTTTATTTTTAGACTACTCGTTTGATCGGTAAATGATGTCGAAAAATTATGAAATTTAGTTTTCAAATACTTTCAATAGTGTAGATCAAGTCTAACGGAGTCGATCGTCGATTTAGAAGCCGCATCATCGAAAATAACTTGGTACCACAGTGACTTCCGTGCTATCCATAGTATCCCAGCCGAACTCATATATATATATATATATATATAGAGAGAGAGAGAGAGAGAGAGAGAGAGAGAGTTGGACTGGGTTACTATTAGTAACAAAATCCCATTATTGCTACCAGTTTTTTAGCCTTTAGATCAACTCTTTTCATTATTTTTAACCATTGGATTAAATACTATAACCCAGTGGGAACCACTCAACCCTAGGGGGACCACTCAACTCTAACCGACTAATATCATTTTGACCCTATAATTTTTCATCCAAGAGTTAAAAACTTGATAGCAAAAAGAGCGTTTTACTATTAATAGTATTCCAGTCTAATTATATATATATATATATTTGAATAGTTCTAATATTAAACTTGGTCAAATAAAGCACCCTGTGGTTTTTCATTCCAAGAAGCTATAACAAGGGCTTAATATTCTTGCTCATAACAGTCTAGGGCTTATTTTGAAGTCAAATTCACACTGTTGGAACATTTCCATGATCTCAATGACCTTTATTTTCTAAGTAGAACTTCTTATGACTTTGTGCGGTGGTCTCATGCACCTGCACAGCTAGCAAGGGATCAATTACCAATGTGGGGTTATGTATCTTTCAAGCCTTGGCCACCTCATAATACAAAATATTAGAGCTAAAAATATAAAATGCATGTGTTAGGGAGTTATGGGTCCAACCCAGACCCACTTGAGCCCAAAAAATATAATATGTTTAATGGAATTCATTTAACTTAAATATATTAGATTTGTGCCAACTAATATATATATATATATATATATATATAGAATTAGGCTGGAATACTATTAATAGTAAAACGCTCTTTTTGCTATCAAGTTTTTAACCCTTTGATGAAAAATTGTAGGGTCAGGATGATATTAGTCGGTTAGAGTTGAGTGGTCCCCCTAGGATTGAGTGGTCTCCACTAGGTTATAGTATGTAATCCAATGGTTAGAAATAATGAAAAGAGTTGATCCAAAGACTAATCTCATTATATATATATATATAATATAGAGTTGGACTGGGCTACTATTAGTAGCAAAATCTCATTATTGCTACCAGTTTTTTAGCCTTTGGATCAACTCTTTTCATTATTTCTAATCATTGGATTAAATACTATAACCCAGTGGGGACCACTCAATCCTAGGGGAACCACTCAACTCTAACCGACTAATATCATCCCGACCCTATAATTTTTCATCCAAGGATTAAAAACTTGATAGCAAAAAGAGCGTTTTACTATTAATAGTATTCCAGCCTAATTCTATATATATATATATATATATATATATTAGTTGGCACAAATCTAATATATTTAAGTTAAATGAATTCCATTAAACATATTATATTTTTTGGGCTCAAGTGGGTCTGGGTTGGACCCATAACTCCCTAACACATGCATTTTATATTTTTAGCTCTAATATTTTGTATTATGAGGTGGCCAAGGCTTGAAAGATACATAACCCCACATTGGTAATTGATCCCTTGCTAGCTGTGCAGGTGCATGAGACCACCGCACAAAGTCATAAGAAGTTCTACTTAGAAAATAAAGGTCATTGAGATCATGGAAATGTTCCAACAGTGTGAATTTGACTTCAAAATAAGCCCTAGACTGTTATGAGCAAGAATATTAAGCCCTTGTTATAGCTTCTTGGAATGAAAAACCACAGGGTGCTTTATTTGACCAAGTTTAATATTAGAACTATTCAAATATATATATATATATAATTAGACTGGAATACTATTAATAGTAAAACGCTCTTTTTGCTATCAAGTTTTTAACTCTTGGATGAAAAATTATAGGGTCAAAATGATATTAGTCGGTTAGAGTTGAGTGGTCCCCCTAGGGTTGAGTGGTTCCCACTGGGTTATAGTATTTAATCCAATGGTTAAAAATAATGAAAAGAGTTGATCTAAAGGCTAAAAAACTGGTAGCAATAATGGGATTTTGTTACTAATAGTAACCCAGTCCAACTCTCTCTCTCTCTCTCTCTCTCTCTCTCTCTCTCTCTATATATATATATATACACATATTCAAATTAAAGGACAAATATTTTGTACTTATCTTCTACAAAAAAAAAAACTTTTAACTACCTTATGATTTACATATAATACCGAATGAATTTTGTTTCATTACCCAGAAGAATATTATATCGTTAAATAAAAGAATAAAGTTTTATATTTTTCAAACTATAGGCCAGAAAAATGTAGTATGGTGTTGCTTTATTGAATAAAGAATAAATTATAGGCCAGAAAAATGTAGTATAGGCTAGAAAAATCTATTGTTAAATAAAAGAATAAAGAATAAATTTTTATATTTTTCAAATTATAGGCCTGAAAAAAATGCTAGATTTTATTGTTCTGTGTATGTAAAATGTAGTATGGTGTTACTTTATTGAGTAGAGGTCCTAGTGAAAAATAAACATGGATCTTATAAAACAATAAAAATAAAGAAAGAATTTATAGAATAATACACAAGTAACACAAATGCTTTATATTTTGACAAATTCAATGTTCAAAGCCTATATTTGTTAATCTCTATTGCTAATGTTCATGAGTCTAAGAAGTTAATTAATCAATCATGTTTAATTTCTCAAACATGTGACATTTGCTTTTCAAAAGAAAAAAAATAAAAGCATGACATTAATTACCCAGTCAATGTAAGTAAAATGTAAGCAAGAAAACTCCTTCAAGCAAGAATAGTAAACTTAAAAAAACCAAAAAAATACACTATGCTTGAAAGGGAATATTTAAGTTCTTTTCAATTGGACCTATAATAATTTATTGTGTTTGAAAAGTTGATATGATTTTTTATTCAATCATTGAGAAAGGAGACTTGGAGATTATCTCCTTCTCTCTCTATTAAGTCTGTAGGCATTTTTTTTTTTAATCCCCAAATCATTGGACTGTAAGATTTGGTCCTCAAAATTATTCTGTAACAATAAGAGGCTGCGGTTTGATACTTTGATGTAATTAGAAATATAGTATAGTTGAAGATACAACAATTATAATATATATATATATATATATCGTGTTTGGATGATGTGGTAAAAAATGTTGCAAATATAAATAATATGTTTGGTTGCATATAGTTGAGTAGTACCTTTGTAAAATTTTATTAATATATATATATATATAGAGAGAGAGAGAGAGAGAGAGAGAGAGAGTGGTACCAGCCACCTGCGCTGGGGCAGTGGTGGTGAAGTTTAGAAAGCAATGTCCATCTTTCCATTTTTCTTTTTACATCATTGCGCCTAAATNTTGATAGCAAAAAGAGCCTTTTGCTATCAATTGTATTCTAGCCCAACTCTATATATATATATAGTTGTGAGATTATCTGCAGTATAAAAAGAAAATTAATTTTGATTTAAAATATAATTAAGGAGATAAACTTATCTCTTGTAAAAAAATTACTCTTTTTAACTGCTGCTTGGTCTTCCGCATGCAGTTCCAACTGCAGCAGTTGGATTCAGACACTTCGAACCAAATGCCAGATTTGAATTTATATGTAATTACAACAGGATTACAATTGTAACTATATATAATCAAACAATGCCTAAAAATTGGCAGGATAATACGCTTCGACTTGGTTGTCACCATATACATATTTTTTTGGGTTAATTGCATACAGGTTCCATCAAACATAGTGAATTACAAATATATTCCTGTAATGTTCAACTTTCATTAGTTATCCCTGCAAAAATTCTAAGATTTTCAAATATGTCCCTCTGGTTTATTACCGTTAGAGAACCGTTAGAAACCTATTTATATTTTCAATTTTGCCATCACAAATATATCCCTCCAAAAGTTATAACAGTATAATATAAGAGATGTAAAAATGTCAAAAAGTAATCCGGATAAAGTATTTAACGTATTGTTAACTAAACTTTTCTAACGGATTCTAACGGTAGGGACATATCTGAAAGTATCAAAACTTTTACAGGGATAATTTATAAAAATTAAACTTTACGAGGATATATTTATAATTTACTATATTTGCAGAGACCTGTATGCAATTAACCCTATTTTTTTTATTCCTTATACTGATTTTGAAGACACTATCATCATCATGTAGATTAATTGTCACAACCATGTAGGCCCCTCATTTGTTAAGGTTAAAGAGGAATCATTTAGGAACATTCCCATCTGGGGTCCCTGTAACTTTTTCCCATTTTCTCCTCACATGAGACAAAGAAAAAGCTTTCTAAATTCCAGGGGATACGTACTTATAAAGGGGTAGATGTACTTTGAAAGGTAAAGTTTCCCAGCTAAGTCTAGTCAAGGTATTACTCTATTAGGCTTTAAATTGTTAAATTGGAGATTCAATGCTCTAAGCTTGCAAAAATACAGTACTTCATTTTCCTCCTTAGGAAAAAAAATAAAAAATACATGTATTATAGGTGCATTTGTGTATTCATACATTTGTTTATTTACTTTCAATCTAATACTAGAATCCAAAGATAAGGAAATAAAACTTAGATTACAGGATATGTGGCCGTACAGTCGGTGTGTATATAGGCAACAAAATTTTCTTTACAACAAATAAGAAAGAGAACTAAAGTAAAATAATTTTAAAAGTTTAAAATTGTGAATATTCAACTTTAGAATTCAAGGACAAAGGTGAAGTGAGACTATTATAAGTTTGTGGACTAATGATGTAATACTACCCCCATTGTAAAGGAGAAATGATATAACTCTAGACCAAATCTTGAAGCTTCTTTTGTCCTTTTTTTTGTTTTTCTTTTTCTAAGATTCTTGGCTTGTTGAGGCACTTTGCAATTGACTATGAACTTCCAATCCAAAACAAAATTTGAGTCAAATTGTTTTTATTTTCACTAGTTTTTAATTCGTACATCGTTGTCGTGGTATTTTTAGATTTAAAAATCTGGATTTCATCGGGCCAAGTTTAATCGTATAGAAACATCTCTCTGATCAGTACATATAGTTTACCTAATCTTTACTATAAACATTTAAATTTTAGAGTCAGAATATTATTGACTGACTTAAATCAAACGAATTGAAAGGTTAAGCAAAAAAATTAAAATTTCGAAAAGTTCGATAGCTGTTTCAAAATAACCTTTAATTTAGACAAATTTTATACATTTTTATTAGTATAAAAACAACTTCAAAAATAAGTAAATAAGCAAAACTCCTGGAATTTCTAAAAAAAGTGGGCTACCTAATTAATTGCAAGGTTGGGAATTGAACAAGAGAAAATCCCAAAAGTGTGAAGTTATATAAGCAACTTCAATTTTTAAGCTAAGCTTTTTTGGTCCTTTGCCCCAAAAGGATTGTATATTTACCAAGTTTGGCTCTTTAATGCATATCTCTTGTGCTACCAATTTATTTATTTGTTTATTTATAGCAATCAAACCAACCACCTCCCACCATTTGCTCAACTTACATGCAACTAATTAACGGCCTATTTGGCTTTACAATTGTCTAAAAGTAGAATTAATAGAAACGTATACAAATATTAGAGTAAGCCTAAAACTACTTTTCATTCACTTTTGCAACGTTCTTGATAGTGGAACATCTGAATCGACTATTGAATTTATTAAATATAATTTATATAAATTAAACTTTATAAAAATTGAGTTTTATGATTTTATAACATCATTTATCTAGCGATCATGTGGCTCCAAAATTTTTTTATATTAGTCATTAAAAATTAGCTAAAATACAGAAAATTCTTTTGTAAATGCCCTTTTTTTACTTCCATTTTCTAACTTTTAAAAATCTATATTTTACCCTATCAAAATGTGCAGAAATATTTTTTTTAAAAATACTACTTTTATGTAGAGACCTAAATGAGAAAATTATTCTTACATATTCTTAGAAAAAATAGTTTGTTAATATATTTCTATTATTTTTAAAAATATTTTCGGTGTAAATTATAAGAAATAAGCAAAACAGTGATAAAATCCTAACGGATGGGCGGACTATAAGTGTATCAATTTAAAATTTTAAGAGAAATAATATAGCCTTTTGAAAGTCAGAAAAAAATATAAAAAAAAACAAATATTTATAAGAAATTTTTTTCGTATGTTAACGAAAAATGATAACAAAAAATTACTAAATATAGTGTCTAAAAATTCAGTTAGTATAAACCACATACAATGGTGTTAATCACGATTTGAATGTACTATGTCCGAGAACAACGTGGAAGTAATTAAGTTCCACCATTCACTTCTATAAAACATTTGTAGCTTTTTACTCTATGGGCGTGTTTGGTTCGAAGTCGGAGTCGGAATCGGAATCGGAATCAAAATAAGCTGGAATTGAAATCAGAATGGCTCATTACCTAATTCTGTTTGGTTCATCACCTGAATCGGAATCGGAATAAATCATTCCCATTGTCGGTGTTTGGTTCAAATGGATATAAAAAACGTAATCAAATTAATATACTAGCATTATCTTTATAATATATTAATTTAAATTCAAATTAAAAATTAAATATTAAAAATTTACATCAAAATTAGGAAATAATGTCAAGATTTTAAATCTATTTTTTTTTAAAAAATTAAATTTTGAAGTTGAATGGATAATTCAAAATATGAAATTAAATTTTGATCTATTCAAATTCAAATTTAAAATTATAATTTAAATTTTAATTTGAATCCATAAATTTAATTTAAGTTTGAAATAAAATTTAAATAAAACTTTATATAAATTAAAATTTAATTTAAATTCAAATTCGTAAATTATATTCGAAATACTTGATTAAATTTTAATTTTTTAATTTAAGGTTCAAATTAAAATTTAAAAACATATATTTAATTTTTAAATTTTAACTCATATTTTAATTAAAAAAGTTGAAAAAATAAATTTAATCCGAATAAATATTCATTCCGTCCGGATTCAACTTTCAATCCAGCCTCCTAGGCCGGATTGAAAAAAAGGGTGAATGGGAGATTTCCATTCCACTCGAGAATCGGAATCGGAATTGGACTCCCGCGTACCGAACACCCACAAACAGATTCATCCATTCCGATTCTGATTTCAGAGTAAAAAAAAAAGCGAATCAAACATGCCCTATCTATATTAAAATGCTTTTTACTCTAATATAAAAGCCTTATTTGGCTATATGAAATTGAAAACTTCAACAGGTTTGGATGCAATGGATAAATGAATTAGTTTGGCACTTTTCTTTTCCTTTCTTTTTTTTTTGACATCCCATATAATATGTTAATTATTTTTATCAATAAAAATAAAACAATAATACATAGCACAATCCAAACTATAATAAAGAACCCGGTTGGTACCATAAGTTATCTAAGACTATCGAGCTAAAAAGAAAAGTATTATGATCATTACCAGTTTTTAAATAATTTTTTTTCCTGAATTGTAGCAGCTATTCAATTGAAGTTTTCTAAATGGACATATTAGTAAAATATTATAAAGGTTAGATTAAAAAAAAAAATTTATAAAAATTTTTTTTTCACTTTTTCTTTCTAACTTTTAAAAATTTATATTTTATTCTCTCAACATTTCTAGTTGTTGCATTTAGCCTCCCGTCAAGCACAATTCCGTTCATTTCTTATAATTTATACAAAAAATATCTTTCAAAATAACAAAAATATATTAAAAAAATATTTTTTTTTGTAAAAAAAGTATGAATAATCTGGTCATTTTGCCGTCTTCATTAACGCCGCATCTCTCTGAAAATAACTTCGAAATTTTAAGAGTGCAAAATATAGCTTTTTGAAAATCAAAAAGATAAGATAAAAAAAATTAGATATTTACAGAATTTTTTTTTTTATAATTTAGCATATTATTATAAGATATGTATGAAGATATAGCCTATAGCGTTACTCTGTTCCTTTTTTTTTCTTTTTCTTTTTTCTTTTTTTCTTGTATGCAGGCGCATTCTCCCATTTTTAGGAACTAGAATCTCACTTCTGCCCCCTTCAAATAAGGGCACGAAATCAGCATTTTTCTTTTTTTCCATTTTTTGGTTATGGCGCTAATTCTATACGTCGCTTTAACGT
Organism: Ananas comosus; assembly: GCF_001540865.1. Taxonomy (NCBI): domain Eukaryota; kingdom Viridiplantae; phylum Streptophyta; class Magnoliopsida; order Poales; family Bromeliaceae; genus Ananas; species Ananas comosus. The sequence goes on along the minus strand of NC_033643.1, from coordinate 3,378,377 downwards.
ATTAGCATATCCCACTGACCCCCCATGCCGTCAGCTCCCAAACACCCACCCACACACAACTATAAATCTTGCACAACCAGGCCCAGCCCAGCCCAGCCGGCGCCCCACCCTCCTCGATCGACTTGCAGCAGTCTTCTCCTTCCCTTCCTTTTTTTTTTTTTCCTTCTTCCACATAAAAGTATGGCAGCTCAATCCTCCTCAACTGTCATCCAAATCCCCCCTTCCCCGCCGCCCGCCGCATCCGCCGAATCCGAGCTGAAGGAGCTCTCCGACATCCGCAGCCCCCTCCCGGGCACGCCGCAGCGCCAACAGAAGCCCCCTGCCGCCGCCGCCGCCGCCGCCGCTGCCGGCATGCACGTATCGTCAACTACTACCAATCCCGCCCCTCTCGTGATCGACCGTACGCTGGCGAGCGTGGCCAACCTCGCAAAGCTCCTCCCGACCGGCACCGTCCTCGCCTTCCAGGTATTAAATATATAAATAATAAAAACATCATTCTCTATTAGCTTAAGTTATTGAAGAATAACGATTGATTGATTGTCTGTCAGGCGCTCTCCCCCTCCTTCGCCAACCACGGCGCCTGCTACCCCTCGAACAAGTTCCTCACCTCCCTCCTCCTCTACTTCTGCGCCGCCTCCTGCATCTTCTTCTCCTTCACCGACAGCCTCCGCGGCCGCGACGGCAAGCTCTACTACGGCATGGCCACCTTCCGCGGCTTCTACGTGTTCAACTACTCCGGCGGCGACGACGACGACGACGACGACCGCGAGTTCGTCTTCAAGGATCTGCGGCGGCTGCGCATCCGGCTCATCGACTACGTCCACGCCTTCTTCTCCGCGGTCGTGTTCCTCACGGTGGCGTTCAGCGACGCCGACGTGCAGAACTGCTTCTTCCCGAAGGCCGGGCCCGACGCGCGGGAGCTGCTCGTGAACCTGCCGCTCGGCGCCGGATTCCTCTCCAGCGTCATCTTCATGGTCTTCCCCACCACCCGGAAGAGCATCGGCTACACCGATTCGACGGCGCCCGCGGCCGCGCATTCGCAGTGACTACACACACATGCATCCAGCTTATTGAAGATGAATTCATGTATAGTAGTGATTATATATCGGCTAGCATATATAGAAAATGATAGCTAGCCATGATTCATTTCATTTAATTTAGGAGGAGGAGGAGGTTGATTTTGAATTTTTCAAATTCGACATTCAAAAATATTGTTTTATTCTAGTTTCTTATAATTGATATAGCAAGTGATTCGGTAAATGATTGGATTGAAATATAGGATTAAAAAGGTCAGACGTGAAACTGAGATACGGATATGATATGATACGGATGCAGTGATACAGTAATATCTAAAATCTAAAAAATTTGAATAAAATATTAGGCCAAAAAAAAAATCGGCCATGCTCCCTTCTATTCCTCCATGTGTGAGCTATATCTGATATTTTTTTTATTTTGACTTCATTGTCATATTTTATATTTATCGGACGCGTATTGAATATCAATACAGAAACGATATAAAATTTAAAGTATTCGTACTTAATAAGTGAAAAATGAGATGAACGGGTGCCGGCAAAAATTAGATGAACAAATACTAATAATTTAGCTAACTGAAAACAAGGATAAGTAGAATTAATTAACTTATTAAAACACTTTCAGCAATTTAGAATCTCTAATTTCAAACTTAATTAGAAGTGTGGAAATTAAAGTGAAACTACATAAAATAATTTAAATACTAGTGTTATAAAAAATTTACCCTTAAAACATTCATTAAGCATACTTCAAACTATATAACTTTATTTCCACTTCTTTTCACAACCTTATTGTGCCATTGAGTCAGAGAATTTTATATGGTTTAAGCTTGGGAGTTTGACTTCCACAATTGTATTATATACGTTTTGAAGAAAATGATAAATGATGGTGGGGTAGGGGACTTTGAAAATTCTAGTCAATGATTTTTTTTTTTTTTTTTGTGCATTTTAAGCAAAAACTTTTGCTTTCGTACAGCTAAGAATGTCGACGTAGGGGAATTGGGGGATGCACGTTTGAAACTCTTTCGTGTCCACTAAAGTATAACGGCTAGGGGAATTTTACGCATATGTTCGCATGTTCACATATATGTACCTAAAATATACATAATTATTTAGTAAGAATGCATGATATTTATATAAAGGGAAAACTTCAAATACCTTCCTTGTAGTTTCACTCTTTCTCATTTTAGTATCTTGTGATTTAAAGTGTATCAGGTTAGTAGTTGGTACCATATAGTTTCGTATTTTCTCACTTTGGTACCCTTTGGCTTCGCACTTTCTCACTTTAGTACCCCGTGGTTTAATATTTTATTAAGAAAAAAATAAAATCATAGGGTACTAACTTGATACAAAAATAAAACCACATGGTACTAACTTGATACAAAAGTAAAACCACAGAGTACTAACTTGATACGCTTTAAACCACAGGATACTACAGTGGGAAAGTGCGAAACCACAGGGTACTAACTTGATACACTTTAAACCACAGGGTACTAAAATAAAAAAGTGCGGAACAACATGAGGGTTTTTGAAGTTTTCCCTTATATAAACTATGACGCATTTGATCCAATTATTTACTCTTTAAAAATAAGGATTTAAGTGCCGTAGTACAGAATCGTATCAAAAATTTGCTAGTATGTTACAGTACAGGGCGTGTGTGAGATCCCGAATAGTCCCATATATAAGATATAATAGGACTAAAACTCTTAACCTGATTTAAGCATTTTGGGTGGTGGTTAAGCCCAAAAGGTTAAAAGAGTTACACATGCTAGGACGGGAGTAGTCTTAGAATGGGTGGCCCTTAGGAATTTGGGGCCTAACAATGTGTCAGATTATGCTGATGCTTACTGGTCACAAAAAAACTATATGTATGTCAAGTTGCCAACACATGATGGCATGAATATTTATTTTCTTTAACAACAAAATATTATAATTATTGCTTATTATATATCTTTATCAAATATTTTAAATTTTAGTGAAAAACTTATTTAATAATTTTTTAAAAGAAAAAGAAAGTATTGAACTATGCCATCGGTACAAGAACTTTATTGTGCACAGTGAATACAGTCTGCGCCAATAGGCACTTAAATTCTTGCTTAAAAGTCTTATGTTAAATGCATCTAATTCGAACCATTTAACATATTTTTAATTCAGAAGTTAAAACCAATAATTATTTCAGTGAGCTCAATTAGAGTCTCTCACATGACTGATATAGCTAACAAGAAAAAAAGAAAAAAGAAAAAAAAAACAAATAGGAACATATCGCACAAAAATCAAAATTTTTAAAGATTTTAGTACATTTTCACCTATTTATTCACACTTACTATAGAAATTTGGAATTACACATGCAACCTTGAGATTGCGTTTTGAACCACCCATATAAATTAGGAATTAAAAATGGGTCCAACAAAAACACCTATGAATTATCCCAGTTACAACTTACAAGTTTCTCTTTTTAAACAACCATCAAAAGGATAACAAAGGTACACACACACACACACCCTCAATTCAATTTACAACACTGTAAGATGAACAGTTGATTGAAGTTGATTTAAAAGAGTATCCGCAACATTTTTCATATCGGAAAGAGGCATAGACAACACTTTTCTGGGCCGCTCGATCAACCAATTTTGTAACATTCCAGAAATGTTCGAAATTTTCTAATATTCCAAATGACGACAATAGTTATAGTGCAACTCGGGCTGGAAGGAACAAGAAGCATCGCGACATATAGTTACTTTTCAACAAGCACCTTAACGCACTCTCGTACAAGTTGCACAATGACAATCTCATCATTCCGAATAGAAAGTACAAAGTACAAACTGGTGAAAACGAACGGCCCCCAAAAGATAAACCGAATCAACGCGAAGCATCCTGTTTCCTGATCCACCACATATAAGCAAGACAAAAGAGTATCTGCAACGATTGCAACGCTGAGCATCCGTGAAGGTGAAGGTTGCATGTCCGAATTTCAGGTTCTCTGCCATTTGTAACGTAAAAAGTATCTTTAGCTTTCAGAATAACAAAACCGAAATAAGCGAAGACTTGCGGTAATTTATGAATTCGGAGTTTCTCTCAAAAGAAATTTATGAATTCGGAGCAGTTACTAAAGAGCCAGCTCAAATGTAAAGCACGTGCTTTCACTCTTCAGCTCTAAAACAAAGGGTTAAACCAAAGCAAACAGCAATAGATACATGTTGGTTTGGGCAGTTCACAACTTGCATATTGTAGTTTGGTTCAGTTCACTTCTCAAGATCCTGAAAACGGAAAATTTGATTCAAACTGAGTACACTATTAAATTATAAAGCAACAATACATGGAGGGAGATCCATTTGCAACAGAAAAGAAATTTCAAGATAACATCTCCCCAGTTTTCACAATGTGATGTCATATATTGCAGTTTTCCAAGTTTCTCTGTAATCAGGATAAGTTTCATAATGTATCGCCCCTCTAACAGTTTAAATTTAAGAAGATTTAGAGTAGTTATGAAATCATCAGGGCAAACAAGGAGAAGAAAAACGCACCACCTCGGCTTTCCAAGCTCAGATACTACCACTTCGCATTTCCTGAATAAGTTATACAAGGTCGATTTGGCCGCTCTCAACAAGACCCTTTATAGATTTGTAGCGAAGGACATACAAGTCATCAGCAACCAAGTCCACAATCTCATCCCCTCTTCAAGGTATTAAAGTGAAGTTAATAAAATCGGAATAGAGCGAATGGTGCTAAGAAAATGCAAACTTAAAGGCACTTACATGTCATCAAGCTGGAATGCTCCAACAGCACCCTTTGTCTTGCAGAAGACGAACGTGTCAAGCTGGGGCTCTGGAACTGGATAAACCAAATGAAAGGAAGAGCTAATCAGACGGATCAAACTAATATTTGTGGCGAAGAACAGATCATTCAAACTAGATCATCAACATAATCTGCTATTGTTTGCTGTTATGAGCCGACTTGGCACAAGCCAAAGTAGAAATTTTTCAGTGTGAATTTCTTTGCCAAATATTAAGTGTGAAGCATAGCTTGTACAATTCCTATTTGTCAATATGTAGAAGAATGATACAGCAGCAAGAAAACTGAACCAACTGCCATGCATTTTCTCAAAAAACTTATCTCGTGAGATTAATCAAACTCAATTATTACATAACTAAGGCGCATAAAAAACTCCTAATTTTATCAAATAGAATGTCGGACTAGTAAATCAAGAAAAAAGAGACCTTAATAGAGAAAAAGGTAGATGACTATGAAATTAGGAGGCTCAAGAGAATACCCATGTCATCTTCTTCACTTGAAATTGACTGCTTTAGCATGGATTGGTAACCATAAGGCAACTTTGACAGCACCGACTGTTCGAGATGTTTCTCCATGATCTCAGTGCACCTGGCAACGCAAATCATCTTCAGAAGAGTTGAAATAAACAAAATCAATTTTACAAAAAGCTAAAAATGTATGGAAAGGCCTGCTAGTATTCCTCCAACTTTGTAGTTTTGAAATGGCACTCATCAACTAATCTAATCGATGAAAATAAGATTAATTAAAAAAAAATCAGAAATCGAGAGGCCATAAATCAAAAGAAAAATACTTGAAAGATCTTTGCAAGATGACCTATATTACATTTTTAAACTAAAGATTTTACATCAATGGAAAGGGACAACCAAAGATCCTACCTTTTAGCAAACCTCTGCTCTTGTTCAGAGAGCCGATTCCAAAGATTGGATTTTGAGATGTGGATCATGTATTTCTCAATCTGCAATAACATAAGCCGAATCCATAAACTCGAATACATCCAAACACAACATCCACAAATGATCTCAAAGGTCGTACATCACCTTTTGCAAACGGATTCGAAGGTATGATCTCAATAGGAAGAGCGTGCGATCCAGATCCATTTGGTATAGGGAGACGACGAGATCATCAACCCCATTCTCCATAAACTCTTCCACTGTCTCTTCCTGATTCCACAGTGCATCACCCAGTTTAATTAAACTATTCAGGAATTCATATTCATTGGTGCAAGAAAATGCAAAAATTGCGGGAAAAATATGCCCCCGCTCCGACTTCCCTAATTTGGGCACAATTACACTTAGCCACCCAAACTTCAAGAGAAAAAAAGGGAATTATTTGTGAAATTTCAATTCGTTGCAATAAGCCACCTGACGGCAAATTTTCCGTTAATTTCTCTTAACAATTGACAGTTATTTAGAGATCAGATAACTCAAAACCTCCAAATTCATCTAAGCATTTAAAAGTAAAAGGAGAAAAACATGAACTTTTACAGTTCAAATGACTGAACGAGCTACAATAAGCAACAATTTCACATAAATTGGGCATGGTAACTAACACAAAGTAAAAGTTACCTTTCTTAAAAAGGAAAAAAAAGCACTTTATAAAGTTCGGGCAACTACGCACAATAAGGCCAAAGTTCAAGGGGGATGCAGCATATTTTTTCCTAAAAAATCTTAAATTTAGGGAAAACACAGGTATGCATCACAAGTAATCTACATCAAATTCTTCCTTATTCCACAGCCCATTACCCAATTTAACCGATTTATCCAGTAATTCGCTTTAATTAGTGAAAGAAGAGTCTGAAAATCTCAACTTTAGGGCAAAAAAGAGGTTTACATCAACAAATTCTTCCTGTTTCTACATTTTATTACATGATTTAACCGAGCAATCAAGTAATTCGCTTTCATTAGCGAAAGAAAAGGCTAAAATTTTCAATTTTAGGGCAAAAAAAAAAAAAAAAAAAACTGCAGCTCACAGGGCATCCATAACAAAATCTTCCTGATTCCGCAGTCCATTACCTATTATAACCAAACTATCTAGTAATTTGCTTTGAATGGTGAAAGAAAGGGATAAAAATTCCAACTTTATGGCAAACAAAATTTGCATCGCCTGATTCCACAGTCCACAAACCATTGTCAACTAATTACACAGGAATTTTGCTCTAATCGGTGAAAGAAAACCCTAGAAGTGTCAACTTTAGGTCAAAAAAAGGCATGCGCCGCTCAGAATCAACAACAAAACCATTAAAATTGCAGAGGAAAACACAACCAAATAAGGGATCAGCGGAAACCCGGGGGATTGGGGTTAGGGTTTAGGGCTTAGGGGGGAGTACGAGTAGCTGGATCTGCTCGCGGGCGCGGGCGACGAGTGCGGCTTCGAATCGGAGGATCTCCGGCGCGGCTTTCTCGTTCCGCCACGCCCTCTTCAGCAGCTCCACGTCCGTCGCCGCCGCCGCCGCCGCCGCCGCGTCCCCCTCCTCCCACGAAGACGACGACGCCATGGCCCGCTCTCTCTCTCTCTCTCTCTACGCGCTCGCTTTTGTTTTCGTTTAATTATTAGCGCGCAATTTTTTCAGTGAAGTGAGGCGGTAAATAAAATAAATAAATAAATAAATAAAGTAAGAACGGAATACGTCGTCGTTTGTCTTCGCATTAAAATATATTTTACCAAACAATTTTGGTTCATTGAACCAAGAACACTCTTCAATTTTTTTTTCCAAAAAAAAATAAAAAATTATATGTATATTTTAAAAAAAACTTAAATATTTGTTATATTATAATTATTTTTGTAAATTTTAAATTTTTAAATAAAAAAAATTATTTGTTTATTTTTATATTATATATATATTTTTTAAAAATAAATATATAAAATTTTGTATGGGCTAGCCCAGAGCACGACTTCAAGGCCAAAGGGCCGTGCTGGGCGAGAGAGTTGGTAGCTCTGGTCAAGCACGGTTCGACCTAAATTTGAAACCGGACCGGACTGACCCCTAGCTCGAATAAGCACAAAAAATACGGGCACCGCTAGGTGCATAGCTTATTGACCTGATTTATTTATCAAATAAACGATAATTAAATGGTATTATAATTTTCGAGAGAGTTTAATATGGCTCTCATATCATATTATACAATAGACTAATCTGACACAAAATGATTCATAAATAATTTTTAATTTTGAGTATCACCCAAGTCAAAAGTGCTTGACCTGTTGTACTTGGAAAGATCAAAAGAAAACACGAATAAACTATTTAAAGACAATTAGAAAAGCCAGAAGCTCAAATAAATCATTTAATAAATGATAAATTTCAAATACTATTTTTTTGATTTCATGCTTTCTCATTTTAGTACTTTATAATTTAAAAAATATTATTTTAATATTCCGTAATTTTATTTTTCTCTTTTTATTAGTATCTCTATTTACTCTCCATTAAGTCATATACAAAAACTCCATATATTTGGCCTATGATTTATCAAATATTTACTTTAATATTCTATGGTTTATCAAACTTTTACTTTGATACCCTATAATTTTAACTTCGTCACCGATTGAATGAAAAAAATAATATAAAGAATGACAAAAAAAAAAAAATAAAATCATTTGATACTAAAATGATACATTTTAAATTATAAGATACTAAAAAGAAAAGACGCAAAACTATATATAGGGCGGTATTTAAAGTTTTTTCTTTAATAAAAGCAAATGAGGGATCCATACAACCAATAAATAGATGTAAACTTACATCCATAAATCTTTTGTAAATCAAATTACTCCATTTGTCTAATCAACTTCGTTTTTTTATTTTAACTATAATTCGGGATATAAGATATATACCTTTATGAAAGATGTACGAGCAGCATTCATCTTAAAACTAGAGTTACATAAGCTTCATTTGGGATCACGAAAAGATTGTGTTACGTGCAGTAAGAAAGTACGATAAAAAAATATTTTGTTTGTTTTCTACGGTCCCATCAGAGAACGCAAAAGTATATCTCTATATGCTTTTATTTCAATTCTATTTCATTTAGCAGCGTCAGATGTGCCTCAATATCAAAGAAAGCCACAATAATTTACGTGATGGGTCATTGGACAATAAAATTTTTATTTTATTTTGTTTTATTTTTTACTTGGGGGTAGTTGCGTTAGTTGGGGAGCATCTGGCTCATGGCTTGTTTTATGGGCTAAACCCAACAACTAAGACAATGATAGAATTTAATTTTAAAATTAATGGAGACCCCCCTCAACTATTGGCCATTATGAAATCACTCCCTTAATTTTTATTTTTTTTACATTTAAGTGATTTCTATCAGCTAGAAATATTATCAAACTTATGAGTAACTTTAATAAATTTAATAATTTTGATCATTTTTGGCAAATAAAATTAAAATAAATAATTAATAACTAATAGCTAATTAAAAAAAATTATAGTTGAGCGGACCGTTTCGCGATGGTCTATAGATGAGGGTTGTCTCTGTACATTTTTATGTAGAATTTATATAAAACTCCAATATAGTAAAGTTAATCTGACTTAGGTATTGAATCAAAATTTCAAAATTAATTATTTTAGTGGTTCTGATAAATAAAATAATTTTTTTAAGAGTGATGATAGAGAGAGGAGACTGAATCAAAATACCTAATGCTGAGTCCAACAATTGGTTCGAATTTTAATTAAGATCATTTTTTTTTATTTTCGCGTTTAGAATGCTAATTAATTTTTAATCAAATAAATTACACAAAACCCAATTTGATACTCACAAGTTAGTGGTAGTCGCGTACTCAACAAATTAATTAATTTCATTACACATATTGTTCAAATTTAATTTTAAATTTTTATTTAAGCAAATTGGTTTTTGCCATTACTGGTGCATTTTCACACTTTTAAGATAACATTTTAAGATAACAACCTCAAGAAATGTTGAAATTATTTTAAACTAGAATTATTTACGTTTACTACACAAACTAATAAGTGTAAAAAGAGAAACATTAATTTACACCAATAATAAACTCCTCCTCCAGCTAAAACCCAGCTACAAATACTAAGCATCCAATTATTAATGATTAGGGAGTTTAATTAGGGGCCGCAAATTGCAACAAACTCCTCCTAATCTTTCCCTATTTATTTCTAACACGGTACATTTCAATTAAGGGCTGTGACCAATCACGCGGCGCTTTGAAATTCGTGCTTTTTTTTTTTTTTTTGTGCTAATAATTATTTCCCACTTCTTGGATTCTCTTCTTGGGATGCCCCGCCGTCTGCTAAAAATTCGAACCGAATCATCATTACGATCGTCTCTCTTTTTCGATCTCGATGACTCGAAGATCAATCTCTACAACCGCAGGATCCGTCTCAGATCCCGCGTGGCGGCGTAATCCACCGCTTGCTTCTCCGGCGGCGGCGGCGACGACGACGACGACGACGAAGACGGTTCTCTCCGACTTACGCGGAAGCTGGGGAGCGGGACGGAGCTGGGGGCCGGAGAGGCGGAGAAAGCCGACCCGGCATACATCTCCTCCATCTTTGTCTTCCTATACTTTATGATTTTCGCCGCCGTCGCAGCTGCAGCTGCTGCGTCGGCCGCAGGCGGCTTCGGAGACGATTTTCGGAAGGGTGGTTTGGATTTGGGATCGGAATTCGACTGCGGTCTCCGATAATTATGTCGAATGCGAGCAGGAACGGAGGCGAGGACGGCTCGAGGACGGAGGATCTCCGTGGCCATGGCCGTGATCTATATCTTATGTATCTATTATCTACTATCTACGCTATCTACGTAGGGACGTATTAATTTGTTAGTGTGGTGTGTTCTTCTGGGTTGAGAGGTTTGGGGGATTTTATAGGGAAGAAATTGGGGAGTTAGACTGGAGACCGCGTAAAAGTCGTCGGCCAGCCACCTTCCAAACGTGTTGTTATCTTTTTCCTACCGGCTTCCGCCAGATTTTTTTTTTTTTTAAGAGAAAAATAATATGCTATCCGTTTTATTTATTTTTTTAAAAAAAATTAATTTAGAGTTTGAAATTATAAAGTAATTAAATTTTGAACTTGAAATTTTGAATTCCAACTATTAAATTCTTTACTACTTTACGGTAAGGACGATCTGTTCCCCTTAAATTATTAAAGAGGTGTTTGGATGGGCGTAACACAAATCGAAAAATTATTTTTGGTATAAAAAATATTTTTTCGTTTGCTTGATTTAATATAAAATATTTTTACGAATTTGAAAGAAGAAAATTGAAGTTTTCGTTTTTCACTATTTTTTTAGCAAAAAACGAAAATTCGAGCTATGTAAAAACTTTTTTTTCCCGCCGAACTAAACGAATGTGATTTTTTTTTTTCATTTCAACTATACAAATATTGGTGAAAAAAAAAAATTTCCTACAAATTAAACACTATAAAATGTAAAGCTTTTTTTGCATAGGAAATTTTTTTCTATAAAACCTATTTTTCACAGTTTTATGTTGAACCAAACAGACCCTACGAGAAATGATTTTTGTATTCAGAATGTCTACTCTATAATCTATATATGATATTGTTGATGGTATTTGGAATTTAGTAATCACATTTAAAATGTAACGAGGACGATACAATATACTCTACAATATTGTGGGGACCATATGAGGTACGCTTAGCAATGCTAAATTATTAAATAGATAAAAATGTACGGAGTCCTTAATCTATAAGCAATTTTGAAATTGACCCCTCAACTCGACCACCCACTGCTGAGGCCTCGTTCGCTTTGCATTATTAACCAAAAAAGAATATCCTTTTTTAAAAAAAAAAAAATTAAGACTTAGTTTGGTATTGAGACTTATCAAACGCTATTAGATAAAATAAAATAGAGTTGAAAAAAAAGTATATGGGGATATACTTCTGCGTTCTTTGATGGGACCGCAAAAAGTATATCGTAACCGACTCATCGCAATATGCAGAACGCAATATTACGTACGAAAACAAACAGGATATTTTTCCAACATACTTTTTCACCGCACGTAACACAATCTTCCCGTAATGCCAAACGAAGCCTAAGAGCATTTTAAAGTTTTCTTATTTTAATAATATAATAAAATAAAATGGTAGAGTGGATGCACATAGAATAGCAAGCACTACTATTTTTTTACCATTAAAGGAGGAAAATTTTAAAATGCTTTTGAGTTTCCCCCCACTATTCAAGGTATATTCTCAAAACAAGCATTAAAGTTGGTTGTTATTTGGGGAGGTTATCCAAATGGTCGAAAGTTTGAACTTTTGCTGAGTGCGTCTCAAAAAAATAAGAGTTTGTGCTCTCAACTTATTATTATTATTATTATTTTTTATAGTGTTTAGATACTAATTCTAAATAATTTCTTAAAGTTAGGGGCCTATAAGCCAAAAATGTTTTTGAAAAACTGTCTCCACTGGAGTCTAAAGTTTTATCTTTTATTGTTAATGGTACAGTGAGTGTTTAGGCGAATCATACTGATAATTATCATAATCGGTTATTAGATTGATCCTTGACTATATAAATATTGCTGATTCTAGTAAAAGCTCTTTTGGTGCTTGTATATTTTGTTATAATTGCGAACATAGTCATTAAGGTGAATTTATCAAAAAAAAAAATCTCTTTTGACCCCTTCAAATTGAAAAAAAAAGTAAATAGATCTATACCAAGTTGTGCTTGTTCGGCACGAATGAGCAAGAGGTGATATAGAGATGATATACCGAGTATATAGGGCAGTATATAATGATATAATATAGCACATCTATAGTTTTGAGTGCCCAGTGATATAGACTCATGTCGTATCGTGTCGGTGGCTAGTCACATGTCGGTAAGCCACCGACACGATACGACATGAATAGTATAGGATAGTGCTATCGGCAAAGACAATACTTGACTATAATAGTTAACAAACAATAGCTACTAAATTCTATCAAATTTGACAAAATTAACATATTAGAATATTTCAAGTATTTTTTTTTAAAAAAAAATTTAACAAAGTATTAATTGAAAAAAATGAAAGTTAATTAAGGGGGCATTTCAAAATGGCCAGAAGTTGCAAAGTTTTATACACCAAAAAGAGAGGCGTAGATTTTACACTCTCATTCTAGGATTGATAAAAATCCAAATGGGTTTTAGTAAAAATAAAAAAGTTGAGAGGCAATATCTGCATTAATCCGATTGAATATTATGTTCCAAAAATCTTGTTAATTTCAATTACGACATTTTGAGAAATACTGAGTAGCTTATTTTTCTTACCTCTAAGAGTGCATTTGGTTCAGGTTATCCTGACAGGATTACTGTGTTTGATTTATCTGGTATATAATCGGATCGGTAATGTAACATTATAAAAAGTGCAGGACTACACCAAAAATATTAACGAGATGGGAGGAGTGTATCTTGGATTACTGAAAGCCAGTAATACTCGAAACCCTTTTAATACGTCATTTTAAAAAATTTAATTTAAAATTTTGAATTGTCTAATTTAAATTTTAAATTTTTAATTTTTAAAATTTAAAATTTAAAATTTTAATTTTTAATTTTTTAAATTTTAAATTTTAAATTTTAAATTTTTAAAATTTTAAATTTTAAATTTTTAAAATTTTAAATTTTAAATTTTTAAACTTCAATTTTAAATTTTAAATTTTATATTTTAAATTTGAATTTAAATTTCAATTTTCAAATTTTAAATTGAATTTCAAATTGAAATTCAATTTTCAATTTTCAATTTTCAATTTTCAATTCCAAATTTTTATTTTTAATTTCTGAATTTTAAATTTAGATTTTTAATTTTAATTTTATATTTATATTTATATTTTATTTATTTTTAGATTTAATTTATAAATTTCAATCTATATTTTTAAATTTTAAATATTAAATTTATATTTTTTTCAAATTTAAATTTTAAAAAATTAAATTATTAAAATAAAATTAGTACAAAAATATTATTTTATGAGTAATGCTTTATACTTTTTTTTTCGGTTACCATTCTTCAGCGTATTCAACGAACTCAGATTTAGTTTTTTTTAAATTGTGACCTGCATAGCGAGTCATTTGGAAGAGTCCGGATTACCAGGTACCTCAAAAAGGAATTTTTTGTCTTTTAATACATGGACAATTTAGTCATTTTATATCTACTATATTTTCACAAATTTTTATTTTTTCTTTTGTTTCCTTTTGCTCTCTCTATCTTTCCTTTCATAATTTGGCTATGTCATATAAGGAAATTTCAAATGATTTGACATATGAATCATTGAATTTAAATTTAAATAGTAATATAAAATTTCTCTAATTTAAATTTCACTTTTAATTTAAATTTAATATTATATTCAAATTTATATTTTAAAAATTTAAGTTTCATATAAATATTTTGAATATGGAAAACAAATAATTGTTTGAATCTAGTTTTCTGTTTAGGTTTTGATTTGGGTTTTGAAAAATTCGGTTCGTTTGAATTTGGATATAGATTTTGAAATCTGTCGATTCGGAAATAAGTTTTTGTGATTTGTTATGTCAGATCAAATTCAAATTCCTAACTATTTTTTTCTCACCACTAATCTATATCTTTTTTAATTTATATGTTTAAAATTATATTTAAAAATTTATTAGCTCTAACAGTTAAATTATTATGCTGTATTAAAATATTTATTATCTTTACCGGTTTCAAATTGTTCTTATGTTATTCAGTTTAATAATTAAAATCAGATTCTTGATAGAATAGTCAAGTCTGATCAGTCAAATCAATCAGTTCAATCTAGTTTTTAAATCATTGATTAAATTTAATATAGTAATATAAATTCCTTTAGAGAAAATCTACTGTAGAAATCTTACTCTCTAAGATTTTTTATGCATTACGTTTTAAACTGATGCGAAAACTGTATTTAAATCTGGTAGAATTTAGTTTTTAAATGTAATTGAATTCCTCTAATTTAATTTTCACTTTTAAATTTTAAGTATTTAATTTTAAATTTAATTCATCGTATTTAGAAATAAAACTATTTCTAAAATTTTATAATTTAAATTAATGCATAATTTGAGACACCTAAAACATTTAAAGTAGATTCCTAAATTAATGCTAATAATTCATAAATTTGGTTAATTAATTAATTAATTTTAAATAATTAGTACTAATTAATGCATAAATTTAGGATCAATTAAAAGTTTCTTTAAATATTGTATTATTTAATTACCAAACTAACTTTGAATAAAATAATCGTTTTACTACCTAAGTATTAAAGTTACATTTTTACCCTCTATTAATCAACGGTTAAGATCTTTTTTATTTTTTTTAAAAAAAAGTACCGAATCATTTCTCTTATTATAAACATTAAAAAAAAGTTTATAAAATATAATTAAGGGCAATTTTGGAATAGACTTGTGCAAAAAAAAGGAAAATGGTGCTAAGTCAAATTCATAAACTAACTAACCAACATGCCATCCTTTTTATTTTTCTTGGTTTGCATTATATATCTTATTAGTATAATCACATTTAACTGAGAAAATGGTCCAAATCATCTTAAATATTATCCACATTAATCAAATGATACTATGTGCATTTTTTTAAGATTATTTACTTACCAGTATTCCGATAAGAGTAAGTAAAGGGCTCCAACTCACTTGAATTTCAAGATCCTGTTTTCATATTTCCACATTTGTAATCAAATCCATGTACCAGGCGAAAACAATAAAGAACTCGAAAAAGAACATGCTTAAAGCATGATTTGTATCTTCAAAATGATATAGCAGTTAGGAGAGACCCCAAAACAAATCCTGATACAGAGACCTAAATCAAATTGGGGAATTACTAGTTTAGGTTTCTCATTTATGTAGTGATTTTCAATAAGTAAAAAAAGTTAACTTCTCGCTTTTTAACACTAAAAGTGCACCGAGTGCAGTTATCGGAACTTAAAATATTATTCTTGTAAGAAATAATGTTTGAATAGAACGACGAGAAACGACCAAAGCTCCATTCAGCATTGATGCGCAAGTGGCGTGCGTACTAAAATAATCTTTTCAAACATGTGCTTATCCAATCACACTTTAAGTGCTCTCTCGCGACGTGCACACGCGCCACAAAATTGTTCCTAAATGGAGTCCAAACTCTGAATAAATGCTATCAAAATAGTTCCGAGGTCTCCTGAGGGAAACCCTGTGATTGAGCTAAAAGAGTCATTGTATTTGTAGTAGGTATTGATAACTTGTCAATTAAGAATCTTGGATAATTGTTGCTTCACCTGCAGAAGAAAAAATTATTCAAAAATCCCTTTTTCGGTCCAACAAAATTGCGAAAACACAGCCATTTAAAAATTATCACTGGTTGCTTAGATCACATGAAACTTGATTTTGTGGAGAATTTTTTTTTATAAAAAAGGGTTTAGGGTAATAATAATTAAAAAATTGTCAAGTAGGTAGATAATTGAAAAGACCTCTTGTCCCATGTCTAAACTTTAGATATTACTTACTTTTCATGTTCACATTTCAACATCATAAATCTACAATAGATGTCACCGTAGTGTAACGACTCGGTCCAGTAACAAAATACTTAAATCCAAATTAATAGGATTAAAGAGTTTAATCTCTTTTTTGGGTCCTGCATAATACATAATTCCTACACTTCTGACAAGTTGATAGATGTGTCTCGAAATATAGTTATCGATTTTGATTTTGTTCACAGTGCGATAAAATTTAAAAAAAATAATTATGAAGAAAAAATAGATATCTGTAGTGAATAGCAGAGAGGTCGGGATATCCCCGCGGTAGGCATCGGATCCGATGATGAAGAAATCCATTATGAAATTTCCTTCTTTTTGCCTTAGACGCGATACGTAAACTTTGTACTCCCTTTTTTATAGTGAAGTTTTTTTCTCATACGCCCGTGATTTTTTTTTTCTGTAAAGAATTTTTCACGTAAATTTTTGTGTTTTTTTTACTGTTTTGTGATTTATCTATTTCACCTTCACATTTCTCATTTCTCTTTGTGCCTTTGTCGTAACAATCGTAACAATACCATAAAGTACTTGATCCTTATATTCCAACACGAAAGTTCTTTTCCTTTTCCACTCAATGTGAGATTATTTTTTTGAGAATACAATGTGAGACTATTGAGATGTTAAGTTATTAAGTTGGATCCGAACCCCTCTAACAATGTTATCAGAATTTTATTCACACTTCCCATATTTTTGCACATATTTATAGCCACAGAACACTCTTTAGATACTTCTGAAAGATGCTTGGCAAGAATTTTTGCTGAAAAATTGAAGATTCGTTTAAAAAAGATTAAAAAAAAGTCGGGAAATTTTCCAAATTATTTGTAAAAATCATGATCTATATATAAATATATAAATTACCATATACCAAAGTTGTTACGATACATATTTCTCTAAGAGGACAACATTATTGCAATCCACCAACAATTCACCATTATCTGCCTTTCAAAATCTATGTACAGAACTTTTTATTAAACATTACAGTTGTTTCAGCATGTCACACTAAGAATTGTAAATTAGAACCCCGAATTCGTCGAAGCAGAGGGGGTGCGGCTGCGACGAATCCACGTCTACCGGTCCGAATCGGTCCGCGAAGCTTCCCATCGAGCGACGCAGCCGTCCCACGACGAGCTGACGAGCGACGGATGGTACGGATGCCAGCTGCAGTCCCTTATGATCGATTCGTGCCACAATAGCTTCGCGACTACTTTTCCAGTTACCTAGCAAAAATCGTTGCGAATTAAGATAAATTATCGAATAGAAGACGAAACGGCTTCTGTATTCGAGAAGCAGAAGTCAGGTTTTTAACAAATAAAGAGTTTGGAGCTTCTGCTAGTTCGACCAACTCAACTCAAATCAAAAAACACTTGTGTTGAAAGCTTCAATGAGCCGAACGGATTCAAAGGCCCCGCAGAATCAATTAAGGATCATAAAAAAATAAAAACATGACAAATTTTGATGGAGATTCGAATTGAAAAAGATTTAGGAATTATATCTATTTTAGCATACTACATGCGGAGAGATTTATACCACTTCATAAATGTAGACGCACTTGTCGCTGGATCCTGTGTAGATGTACTTCTGACCCGTGCTGTCACGAATGATCGAGACGACGATATAATCAGATGGAGATTGTATGCTTACAATATAAAGAAACTTTAGCTATGTTACAAGTTACAACTCAAAGAAAATAATGATAATAATAGTAACGGCACTCACGAATGTGCGGGCGAGAAATAGCAGCGAACAAGCGTGCTCAAGACGGAGTGGCCTCTAAATGTCGCCAGAGACTGATCATGGGGATGTTTATAGTATCTGGCTTCCGGCGGGTACGACATCCATCTGTAATCCCACTCGTATTTTTTCGGCATTGCACTGCATTCGATCGCAACAAATACGGATCAACAAAAAGTAGGTTTCACAGGACGTCAACATAGTAATTAACTACTATATGAAAAATACAGTCGAATTCTCGATAGAGCGATTACAGTTCTTAGAATTGGATACATGTTACATAAAGACCATAAATCTTTTTGAGAACATATAGAAAAAGTCCATGCGACGAGCATAATAAAATCAAGAATAAAACAAAAACAGCATCACTCACTATTTACAGGTGGAGGACATTTTCCTGTTGTCCCAAAGTTTGATGGTCTGATCCTTGCAGTTGGAGATGAAATAGCGACCATCTCCGCGACTGTCGATGAATGTGATCCCGTCTGTATGACCTGTCAATACCCCAGCTGGTTTTTCTCCTCTAAAGCATCGTCTGTCCCAAACCTAAACGATCCATGAACAATAAAGTAAAAGCGCACGCTATCTCTAAACGCACGCCTTCGAATTTAGCCGCATAACGCACTTTTGATTAAACTGATAAACGAGGGGTAACTCACCTTACAGAGCGTATCATCGCTTCCAGAATATAAGACATGTCCAGTTTCATCAGCGAAGGTGACTACATTGATGTCGGCCTTGGAGAAGCAACAAAAATTATTTTATACAGAAAAAAAAAAATTGTATTTTCATATTATAACGCAAAAATGTTGCGGGATGCACAAAAATTTCTTACAAATGACACTCAGAAAGAAACTAAAAAATCCAAGTATTTATTAGGGGAATTCGATACCAATACATGCAGAGAAGTTTTTTTTTGTCTATAATATCTTTATCACTTATATTTAGTTTCTCAATATTTCGGAAAGCCATGTAATTTTGATGTCCGCAGCAATTCAATTCATTTCCTGTCAAGAGAATATTGGTTGTTTCCCCCCCCAAAAAAAAACAAAAAAACAAGAGAGAGAGAGAGAGAGAGAGAGAGAGAGAGAGAGGATTTAAGGTTATTTTGTAACTTTAAGGCGGCTTCGAATAACAACGACGAGAATAGCATGCTATGCAATACAAGATAGGTGAAACCGAGAATCTATTATTCCATTGCAATGTTGCTAAAATAAAAATGGGACTGCGTAAATGAATCAAAGAAACTCGCGTAGACGATAAAGAAAGAACATCACAAGAACAACTATAAACTAACAAGTGCGGCTGTTTAATAAATTCGGATGCTGTATCCATACAGTGTGAGCTGGAAAGCACAGCGCCAGTTTATTTGCTACGAGATCGTAGACATATATGGAATCATTGTTGCTCCCAGCAACAAGCTCTCGTCCATCGGTCGAAAACTGTACAGAAAATATTCCAATGGAGCTTTCATCGTCAGCTGGGTCGGAGAAGTCCAAAGCCTCGTGAATCTCCTGCATCATGGAACAAAATTAATGACTCGACGACAAACAAAGAGCATGTTGTAATTGCGCCTCATCAAACCATAAGGCCAGCTGTACGTACGGTAACATTAGCGCGAGAATCTGTCGCACCACCCCGCACATTCACTATGTGAACAATAGGCGACAAACTGCTGTAAACCTGCGACAGAATCAGTCAAACTTAGTTAAGTGCACAATTATGAAAGCAATAACGCGCCAAAAATGAAAATCCTGTCTCTAGATGAAACTGGCATTACATAGCAGTTCCCAAATAAAGTCTTTCCCAAATTAGTCCATTTTGGCCGACATGCGGACCTACGAAAGCCTAAAATATTGTTTCTTTCTGAAAAACAAGTCAGAAGCCGCCGAAGATCACCATAATTGCAAGTCATTTACCAAAATCTAAAAAGTTAAAGAAAATAAAATAAAATAAAATACTCCCACCCCTAAAATCATCTAAGCATTAGGTGTAAACCGAGACAAGTCGCATGCTAATGGCAATCACGGAAATCGAAGAAAGTTGGGGCCGGTTAGTTGATTGAGACGAATAGATTGTTCACAACTAATATTTAAATGTGAAAGCAAACTCCCATCCATATTCAAACTATGGCCGCTGAACTGCACTTGAGACTCACAAGGAATCGCTGATCGGGCGAGAGAGAAGTGTCAGTGATCGTCCATCGCAAACTCCGGGCGCTAACATCTTTCAGCACTTCCCATCCGCTCTCCACATCGTATATTTTGATGCGGCTGCCCTAAAGCATCGATTGAAGAGATGAGTAAATTAGCACCATTGAATAAGATGATGACAAATAATTTTCCATCCAAAACCAATCTACGACGTACCCGAAAACCTGCGACGAATAGTGAGCCATCGGCAGAGAACTGTGAAACATAAGCTTCACTATCCATATCGTCCACGCAACGCGGGCCGTTGACGGGCAAGTATTGGCCGAGAATATATGCGCGATCAGCTAAAGAGAATCTCCCGGTCCGGGAGCAATTATCTTCCCTCCCCGACAGCATCTTAAAGGTTGAGATCGGCATCTTGCGACCGGCGCGCATGGCTCTCCGGTAATTCTCACTCGGTTCTGATCTGAGCCTAGTGAGGTGAGATACTTCATCGTCGATAACAAATGCTTCCTCGCGAGCAAATCTCTGATTCTCCCGCCGGGACGGGCCTCCGCGGCTCGTCTCCCGCCGCGGGCGCAGGTTGAAAAACATGATTTTGCTTACTTAAAACTACTTATCCAGCATCCTTGTTCGAAAAATCAGCAGCAACTATGCTCACCGAGATTCACAACTTCAATTACTCGCAAATTCCAAAATACCCAATTTGTGAATTATACCTGGTAACAATTAATAGATAAAAATGAACAACATGTACACCAAAGTTCTAATTCATTTCAATTGAGTGCTTTTACTCAAAAACAATTTGGGGATTTTTCTCAAATTCATTGGTGAATTTACCAAATCAAATTACTTTACTCACTTTTTAGCAAATAAAACTGGACCAATTAACAGGTAATAAATAATAAAGCCATTAAATTTGAGAAATTTTTTTTACTTAATCTCCATACAGTTTTACCTGAATAAAATCAAAATCAAAATTTTGAAAAGTTCAAGTACCTAATTCGAAACATCCCTATATCATCTAAAATATACAAATTACCAGATCTAACACAGCAATAAGAACAAACATCATAGCAAAATACATAAGTAATCTAAACAATAAATCTCAAGTCAAAAATTTACACTAAAAATTTGATTGAGTT
The DNA here is from genome assembly GCF_001540865.1 of Ananas comosus. NCBI lineage: Eukaryota > Viridiplantae > Streptophyta > Magnoliopsida > Poales > Bromeliaceae > Ananas > Ananas comosus. The sequence goes on along the minus strand of NC_033643.1, from coordinate 3,357,079 downwards.
CACTTCACAAATAAAAAAAAAAGAGCCAATTTTACAAGAAATAACACAAATTTTCAAGGTTTCTACGCAAAACTACTACTTCAAATCACCAAAAAAACAGGAGTTTTTTCTGAAAAAAAAACAATTTTTTCCTCAAAAGGGAGTAAGAAAAATGCGAAAAAAATAGAAAAATCCAAATTTCTTGCCTCAAATTACAGCTTTTTAGTTGAATTTATGAGCTCCTCAAATAGAGAGAGGGAGAGGTGTGTGAATTGGGAAAAACGGTGACGAGAGAGAGGGGAAGGAGAAATGGAAAGGTCATCTAAGTGGTTTATAATAACAAGGTAAAAAAATGCATAGAGGCCCTGCCACTTTACGCATTATTTAAAATGGGTCCTCAAGTTTAACTTTTTTAAGTTTTTTTATTTGAGTTTGTTTTATTAATTTTTGTACTAAAGAATTAGTAAATTTGATTATTTTAATAATACATTTGATAATTTTTTCAATTTATTTGACTGAAATTGCTTAATTTTAAAAAAAATATGAAAATTTGTGACTGTAATTGAGAATACGCAGCAGTTGAGAGGATCTCCATACATTTTCACCTTATCAAGGCGACATTTCTAAGACGCATTATTCTATACTACGACGGTGTCGTCGAAAGAAGCCACGTGTCCGTGTGGTGGTTAGTAGGACACGTGTCGAGTTATAGTGGAGTGTCTAGGAGGTGCGTATGTTCGGTCGGATACTGCTAATGGGTGGACGCCTGTGCATCATATCTTACGACATGAAGAGAGAGAGAGTGCGTGGACCGAGTTCACCACGTCAGCTGCAGACCACTTTTAACCATGGAAAATGCTATGCGTACATCTCTCATAGTAGAGGAATTCTACACTGTCATACTTACACCACGTCATCAATAACAAGCCAATCATATCTTTTCTTTTCAAACAAAAGTATAATAAAATTATTTTTTTACCATCATGATGGGACATATATCTCTAAAAGAAGATATTTGATTGGTTTGTGACGCCACGTCACCAATGCACCCGGTGCATTCTAGAATTTTTCCTCATAGTAACTGGTACACCACATTACCTATATCTAATCAACCACATGTCCTTTTCTGAGAGAAAAGTATAATAAAAATATTTTTCTAAAAGACATGATGGAATGGGTGAGCCACATGAGAGCAATTTGAGGATACACGAGGGAACGCCTTATAATCCCTTCTTCGGGTGCAGATGCTAATGCTAACTTTTTTTTCTTAGATGCGAATAAAATTTTACATTTTCTTTCTTTTTAAAGACTGAAAAGCTGTCTAAACTGGACAATATATCTTCTGCAACTATTTTATTTGCTTAAATAAAAAAAATTAGCTTAAAAAATATCTAATGTTTTGGTAAGAAACACCACATCAGCAATGCAACTATCATATTCTTAATATTTTTCTTTTATAGGGATGTACAATTTATATCTTACCATTCTAGAGTTTATAAAATTTAAATAGATTTTAATAAACATATTACGTGACGATTAAAAAATGTTGGCTACTGGACAAAAAACTGAAATTAGTGTAAGAAGTATGGGTAGCATTACTTTTTAACAATGCACCAGGTCAAGTTTGAGGAGGCCCACAAAATGTGTCAAACATCCTAATAAGAAAATGTATTACAAACTTTATTTTATTTGCTTTTGTTAAACATATTATATAGGCACTATAAGGACCAAAAATATATATATTATTTTGTACAATTTGAGTTTTGCTATTTGTAATATCTTGCCATGCATGATTTGGTGGTGACATGGCATATCTCACCTAGTTGATATATTTTAGGATAAATTATACTTTTGGTTGGGTTGTTTGACATTTTAGGCTTTAAATTTTAATTTATATTAATTTTTATCTCAAACTTTCTAAATTATTATAAACAAACCCCGTGACCCAATTTAATTGATTAAATACTCGCGTGCAACAAATATATAAGTGATGTGGTAGTGCTATAATTAATAACACAGCAATGATTAAAATGATACATCACTTATACATTATCAATACATCAATATTTAGTCAACTAAATTGATTTGTGAGACTTAATTGCAATAATTTAAAAAATTTTAGCAAAAAATTACTATAAATTAAAATTTGAAAACCAAAATGTCATGCGCCTCATAGTTTGAGGACTAAAAATGTAATATATTATGTATTTTTTTTTATAAAATAATAATTTAAAAGTCGAATATGATATTCAATTCTAAATATTTGACCACTTTATCTACTAAATACTATAAAGCTTTCTCTTTAAATATATTCATGTGTCAAAACAAAGCTGTAGTATATATTATGGAGATTCAATTATACAAAATACAGATAAATATTTGCCCCGACTCTTTATTGGCCAATTGTGTTAGATAGCACTCAATACCAAATGGTACACAAAAGTCAAAAAAAAATCTTAGGCCCGGTGAGTGAAGATATGGATCAAGTAGTTTAGTCAGTGGTGATGAACTGCTTAATTATCTTCACTATATTCTCTAATTTTTAATGAATTTTCCAACTTCCACAAAAATATAAGAGGAAAATTTGTGTACAAGTATTTTAACATGGGTCGTTATAATTGATTTGATATAAATTTTACATGAAGAGCAAAAATGTACGTTATATTTTATAATTATCAAGTTTGCACAATCTTCATAACTAAATTAGACCTGTAAGACGGTAATTTGGATAACAACTACCAACGTTAAAGTCACTGTCCAACAAAAGATAGTTGTGATGCACTACTTTCTGGAGGTCACCATTTTAGGACTGGAGGTGTCACGTTCCTCCTTCCTCTAAGTTTGTACATTCTCGTCAGACTCAAGTACATTCACAAATATCAAATGATATAAGATTCGTCTCACTAGCCTCACGCTAGTCTTAACCCATCTTATGACCACCCACAATGATAATCAGTCGGGAATTAACTCTGATACCAACTGTTTGCCCTAAAATTACTTCAACTCTAGCACGTTTAATTTTTTTAACCCTCCTAACCATCGCCTAAAATGCAGTTGAATTAAGAGGTTTAATCCTATTATATTTTTAAAATATGACTATTTCGGAATTTTAGAAGTGTCACAATAGCAAATTACTTGTTTCCTTCATATTTTTTGTTAAATGAACTCAACTAAAAATACTAAAAATATGAATCCGCTTTCGAACTTAGGGTTTTTGGGTACTAAGTGAGCTAGGTCAGGTAGGTCTGGTTCTTAAAATTTAGGGGAGATTTTCTTTTTCATAGGACTGAACCCCCGCCATTTTTGGACCGGATCCAGAACCCACAAAAACCGATCCGAAATTAGTTCCCGTCCCACCCCGGTCCGGTCCTCCAAAAACCCTAGGGCGGTGTCAATCCCTCCCTCGTCTCCGCGTGCTCGCTTTCTCTCTCTTCCCCTCCCCATCGCCCTATTCTTCTTCTTCTTCTTCGTGTAGAGAGAGAGAGAGAGAGAGAGAGAGAGAGAGAGGGGTGAGCATGGGGAAGGGGTCGAGGCGGAGGGGAAAGAAGGCGTGGAGGGCGAAGATAAGCACGGAGGACATCGACGACTACTTCGAGAAGGCCACCAAGGATGCCCTAAGCGGCGCCGCCGCGGCGCTCCCGTCGCTCCCCTCCGACTCCCTCTTCTACGTTGACAAATCCAAAGGTATGCGACTCGTGAAACCCGTTTTTTCCACAGTTGGATCGCTTCTTTGGTGTTGTTTAATGCGCGTGATTTCGAATCGTGTGTTAATTCGAACTGTTCGAAACCGCGGTGAAAAGAGGGGTTTTGATGTTGTTTTAGTGGTTGAGATCCGAAATCGTGGCTTTGACTTGGTGCATGCATGATGCTTGTGGAAAGAACGTAGTAAAAACGCAATCTTTAGAGCTATTGTGGCTAAAGAGGGAACACAGGAAGTTACTGGTTTCATAACAAGTACTTGTGGTACGGTTTATTGCACGATACTCGCTACCTGGGTAATAACCTACAAAATTAGTTCAATGCAGCAAACTTTTCGCTTAGATGTTACCGAGAAAGAGGTTATCACTTACATGCGCAAAATGAGCTTTTTAAATAAAGAGGAAGTAGAAGAAAATCATAGATGACCAAAAACTTCACTTTGTTTGAATGCATCTGACAATGGATATGGAAATTGCTCATTTGCAGTTGCATAATATACTTTGAGCTATTTTGTTGTTTTTGTCAAGACATATATTGCATACCTCTAAAGAGTAGGCCTATCCTAGTTTAGTTGTAGGTGAAGAAAAGCTTGATAGACCTTAAATTGAATTGCTTGAGATAGAGCTAAATGATGGAAAAGGATTTACATAATCAAATCCCAAATAGTTGGTTAAGCCTTTGGTACTGTCGATATTTAAAATGTTTGTTTGTGGAATTTAGTTTATGGAATTTATTCTGAATATTTCCTAACTTTATAGTAACTCATGTAGATATTCCCATCAAACGGAAGATCGAAAAGCAAAGGGAAAAAGTTCTTAATTATGAGAGGATATTCCAGAGAAATCCTTATGTGCAACCAATCCCATCATCAACTTTGAAAAAGTCAAAGAAGAAAAGAAAAGAAGCTTTGAAAGCTAAATGTGATGTTGAAAATGTTCCCAAGGTATTTGCTCATCAGTTAAATATTTAAATTTAAGTTTCATATTTTAAGATAGAACTTTCCTTTAAATAGTTACTCTTTACTATGAAATTTTACCACCTGGTGTGATGCTTTCAGCTAGATGATTCCGCTTCTATGCCCCTTGACATATGGGATGAGAAAGGTTCTTCCCTCTCTTAGCTATTTTTTCAAAATTCTTAATAATAGTTGTATGTAGATTTAACATCCACCCCCCTTTTTTTTCTTTCCCCAAACCTTGCAGATGAAACAAGGGCCAAGGCTAAAAAGGTGATGCATATGCACTACTATAGTTTTCACTCGAATTTTGAATATGATTTGAGATTTTGAATTGAAGTTATATATGAGGTAATATATGTTGTCCACAGAACAGACTTGTAATTTCTCACAATCAAGACTGTTGAATTTTGTATGCTTCTATTTTGTCTTTGTGAATCCTATTGTGTGAAATTAATTATGCATTATCAAGATAAAAAAGATAAGAATCCTATTGTGTGAAATTAATTATGCATTATTAAGATAAAAAAGATAAGCGGCTATATTTTGCGATGATAATATCAGAACCTGTGTTAAGCTAAAGTCCTGCTGCTCAGAGCAGCTTCATGTTCTTCTGATTTCAGAAGAAGCAGAAAAGCATGATCTAGTTATTTCTGTCCTGGTGGTGCTATTGATCCAAAACAAATGGAACTAAGGAAAAACTAGACACAGGTAGATCGTAGATATTGCTATTCAGGTCATTTTCTTGTCAAGACGATACTCATTACATTCCACTATTCTGCTTAAGAAAGGTTTCCGCAGAAACCATGTTTCTTTGCGTATTTTAGCACTGGCTATGTTGGTCTGAGGTTCAATTGGCATTCATGTGTTATAAACTTGGGCCTGAGAATTACTATAGGTGTCAAAGTACTGATTTTGGCAAATTATTTCCATAATCATTGGTCTCATGAGTTAATGCATTACCTTACAGAGGACGACTACTATTATTCCTGCTGTTGAAGTGGAGCCACCAGGATGTTCATTTAATCCTCCATTTGAAGCGCATCAGGTTTATCTTTTATATCACAAGCAAGGTTTTAAGTGTCCGTCGGCACGGGCCGTATCTACCGTGCCGTACCGTGCCAACAAGTTATCAGCACGATACAGATCCCGTGCTGATGGCACAGCTCAAAACCCTCTATTCTTTAAATTAATAAGTAATTTTCTCAATAAAGTTCAAAAGATGTGATAAAAAGATATAATAAATAGTTAGAATATTTTGTTGCTAAAGAAGATAAATATTTCATGATATTATGTGTCGGCACACAAGAATTTTTTTGACCGGCACACATCGGCATGGCTCGGCACGCACCGTACTGTACCGTGCCGACAAGTTTCCAGCATGACCCCGTGCCACGGCACTTAAATCCTTGATCACAAGTCCTCCAGTTTTCAGTCCATGCGTGTTGCTGACCTGAGGGTGGTTAAAAGTTGAGCTGCTTTTACTGATTTAGCTGGTTTTAATGAATGGGAAACTTGGATGCTTGCTTTGATTGTAGGATTCACTAGCTCAAGCTGTGGCTGATGAGATGCAAAAAATCTACAAGAAGGAATTGGGACCTCAACCTGTGCCACTTGAGGTTACTGGCGAACTAGTGACTGAAGAAGAGGCAAGTCTTACCAGTTCATTTTTATAATGCTGATGACATCAGTGATAAAGGACACCCATTGTAAGAGTTCATTACATGTGTACATGCAGTTTTTTTTTGAGAGGATGTGTCAATTCAGTGTTTAAACAAGCACATGTAGAATTCTGGAATCTATCAGCTCGGTTGGAATACTTGATTTTTGTGCTATGTCTATGATGTCAATGGGTACTGCACTTTGTCACTGGCTATTTTCTGTGTAATTATTCTCATTTGTTTGTACCTCCTATCTTGCAGAAGTATTTTCTAGATGCAGATGATGGAAGTGAAGATGATAAAGAAAACGACTTAGGTCATGTTGGTGATGACTTAGCAACACAAAGGTCAGTGTTGGTGCAAGCTTGTTGATGTTGCCGTTATTGCTATTTTTGCACTCTTCCTACTTTTTAACTGCAATATTTTGTACTCGACTGCCAGAAATTTCTTCTTTGGTACATAAAACATGAAGTGTCTTTTTATGTATGGTAATAAGCGTCTTTTAATTAGAGTTTCTACTTGGCTCCAATTAACCGGTAAGTGCAGTTAAAAATATCTTATGGAGCTGACTGATCATATATTTTAGGATCTATTGTATCTCTTTTAGAAGATGCCGATAAACTAAGATTTTCGGCTAGCCCGGCATGTGATATTACGTGATTACTGTTTACATGCTTTTTAAGTTTTGTCCTCCAACCTTGATAATCAATGTTTTCCAATTTTTCGGGTGCAGAACTTCCAAAACGAAGAAGGTGACACGAGTAGAATTAAATCGAAGAGCCAGGCGGAAGGAGTTGCTGAAAGCAGAAAAAGAAGCAAAAAAGCGGGAGGACCTTTTCAAGGAAATTGACAGGTACTTTTTTGTGTTGCATCCTGATGCAATTGAGGTATTATGGTGATTTTTAGAGCTTATCCTTACAATCTTATGCTTAATTGTTGTAGTTTGCCGGATATAATGAAAGAGATAGCTAAAGAGGATGAGGAAAAGGAGAGAAGACATATGAGACGTGTTGTAGCTAAGGAAGAAAGACGAAAATCTGTTCCACCTCGTTTGGGGAAACACAAGTAATTTCCATAACTTGGCATTACAGTTACTGTTCATAAATTCATTAATTGCTTATTAAAGTATGCATGTCAAAATTATACGTCTAGTACTCTAGTGCTTTGCAGATAATATGCTGTTGAAATCAAGGTTTTAAGTGCCCGTCGGCACGGGCCGTATCCACCGTGCCGTACCGTGCCAACAAGATACCGGCACGATACAGATCCTGTGCCGATGGCACAGCTCAAAACTTTCTATTCTTTAAATTAGTAAGTAATTTTCTCAATAAAGTTCAAAAGATGTGATAAAAAGATATAATAAATAGTTAGAATATTTTGCTGCTAAAGAAAATAAATATTTCATGCTATTATGTGTCGGCACATAAGAATTTTTTTGACCGGTACGCATTGGCACGGTTCGGCACGCACCGTGCCGGTAAGTTTCCGGCACGACCCCGTGTCACGGCACTTAAATCCTTGGTTGAAATTATAGTTAGAGCAATCTCTCTCTCTCTCTCTCTCTCTCTCTCTCTCTCTCTCTCGCACGCACACAGAGTTGTCCTTCACCAAAGGAGGCCCATAGATTTGCGAGTGGTAAATCTTCCTTTCTAGTAACTTTCTTGAAGGGTACAAGAGTCGTAGATCTGATTGTTGGATATAAGATCAGCAAGCCACTGCATTTTGAGGGGTTTGCTGCAGCTTAATCAATTCTGCACAGCTAAGCACTTATAGTTGTCCATGCTGTAGCTGAAGCTCCGTACTGCAGCTACGCTGGACCAAACAGCATGTTAGACGCATATGTGCAGGTTCTGCTTGTCTAATCCAAATGTAACGTAGCTGAGATTTGAGATTTCTAGATATCACAGAAATAAAAGCACTTTTGTTCAGCAGTTGCTTTAGTTAAAGCACTTTTGTTCCTTCTTCCCCCCTCCTACTTCTATTTCCATGGTCCGTATAGAGTTAATTCTGCACTTAACAATCAAATAAGTTGGATATCGTCTGAATTAAGCCTAAATCATTATGAGCAGAGGGAAAATGGCACCGAGGGCCCTTTCCTTTTTTATTTTAAGTTATCAGTTGCATTTTTTTTTAAAAAAAAATCTTTTTCAAGCTTGTCGTGTGCTTAAACAATATTTGTCGAAATTCCTTGCTACTATTAATGAGATTCTCTCTTATCACAAGTCCTCTTGAGTATTTTGATATCTCACTAACAAAACAGTCCAAGAACGGAGCTAAATTTGGCATTTCTGCTTTGTAACAGGTTTGAGCCAGCTCCTCGTCAGGTTCTTTTGACAGAAGAAATATCAGGGTCTCTTCGAAAGTTGAAGGTGATTTTTTTTTTTTTAATAATTGTAATGTGTTCACTACTATAAGTATTATGCAGCAACTAACGTTGTTATTTCACGCGGTAAAGGGCTGCTGCACTCTAGCACGGGACCGGTTCAAAAGCCTCGAGAAGCGGGGACTGCTTGTGCCAAAAGCAAGAGGAAGCAGGTTTGGCCGATCACTTACTTTTGCACTTCGACTCATGGTTCTCAATGACACATCTCTAGTGGTTATCCGCTGGGCATTTACATCTGATGTGATCATACATTAACAGGAGGAGGTAGACGCGACTTGCGACTTTGCCATGAACTTACAACTTTGTCCGACCTATCGCGATACCTTGGACCTCTTCAAGCCATGCGGAACATCTTCAAGTTGAGCACAAACCTGTTCCTTTTTCTCTCTTATTAAGGTTGCCTTTTCTTCTATTTTCTCTTCATCTGTGGTATTAAAAATACGCAGGACATAATTTGTCTTCCTTATACATCAAATGTAAGTTTATTACGAGCGAATTTTGGAAGTTTTTGCGATAATTGGTTATTTCAATTACCTATTAAAGCCTGTTGATTTAGGACTCACTGATCACTGATGCAAATTGTGGTTATATTCGAATTGCGTGGCTACGTTTTATGAACCGAAGCTGGGGATTTTTTATGCATTAAGATTAAAAGCTTAGCTCGAGTTTGTTGTTTATGGAAACAAATCAAACCCATCCTGAGACATGCAATAATGGGAGAACACGAAGTTGTGTTTGGTCGTTGATGTGGTGTTTCAACTTTTTTGTTGTGCTTTGATGCATGTAGAAGTTAATTTTAGCATAATAAACCAGCCCAATTATGAAATAAAAGAGGGGAGCATAAAATTTGGGAAGCAAAAAATCAATGGAACCGGAACGTGACGTACCCAAAAATTTGCAAAAATAGTGATATTGGTGTGGTTTCTATCACCATTTTTCAGAGTTTTAACCATTTACTGTAAAAATATTTATCTGTCCACCGGATTAAGTAAAGGCACCACGGGCCACTTACAAATCATGTGATAATTTTTTATATTATTTATTTTTAATAAGTTAGTACTAAATGCTAAATTTACTTAATCAGATGGTGCTTTTTACTTAATCCGGTTATTTTTTGTATAGAATTTAGCTACTATCGTTTTAGAAGGATAAAGACTTTCGTCCTTCAGAACCTTTTTAGATAATAGAGATTCTGAATCGATGGATGGAATTGTTAAAATTGATCTAAAGTATATATAATGTCTAAAAATTAAATTTTATATATTTTAAAATTCGTTATCAAGTTTATTGAAGAAATCGAAAAATATATAGTAAAAAATGAATAACCTTATAAAAATAAATGTTAGATTTTTTTAATTTATGATTAGAGTTATAAAATATTATTTAAATATAATATAAAAAATTTTCTATTAAAAATTTAAGCTGCTTGAATTGTTCTATATCGTTAAATAAGCAAATAGCTCACATAGATCATAAAAAGCTATCGATTTTATGATCCTTTGAACACTACGTGAATAGTTTTTAAAATTTATAAAATTTAGTTTCTACACATTTTCAATACTACAGATCAACTTTAACTATTTCGATTATCGAGTCAAAATTTTTATAATCTAAAACGACTTAAAAAGACGAAGACCTCCATCCTTCTAAAAAGTAGCAGCTACTCTCTCTCTCTCCCTCTCTCTCTCTCTCTATATATATCATGTATTCTAAATATATTATTTTATTTTCTGTTTTTTAAGTTATTTAGATGTTGTAACTTACTGTGTTGGATTACATTTTATTTAATTTTAAAACACTAAACTGTAAAAATGAAATATTGAATGTGGTGCACCAAGTGTACGGATGAACCGGGTGCACGAAATAATTCCTCGACCTTCCTATATATATATGTAGAAGAACCCGCTCGCATCGTTTCCACGTCTCTCTCTCTCTCTCTCTCTCTCTAAAAGCTCCTCTCCCTTTCTCCCCCAAACTCTCAGCGCTCCTTCGTCTTCTTCCTCGAGCTTCGTTCGCACGCTGAGCTCGGGAGGCGACGCAGATTGCCTCAGCTCCTCGCGTACCTCGCCGCCGAGGTTAGGGCTCGCTCCTCCCCCTTCTTCCTCCGAGAGTTAGGGTTTCTAATATTTTTAGGGTACCAAAAATTTGGGGTTTCTAAGGTTTATAGCGTTCCAAGAATTAGTGTTTCATTAAGGGTTCCTTGGGTTTCTAGAGGTCCTTCCCGCCGAGGTCGGTATCCTTCCCTACCCCCCTCTCTCTCTCCGCCCCTCTCCCCTATCCTAGTGTTTTCAAGGGTTTCCATTAGGGTTTCCGCGATTTCCAGAGAACCTCTCTCTCCTGCGAGAATTAAGGTTTCTAGGCCTTCTATGGGATTTCATTTTTACGGCTTCTAGCTTTAATTAGGGTTTCCAATTTATTAATTAGGGTTTTGGTGATGATCTCAGGTGCGGTGCCATCGCCTTCTCCAGCGGCGTCCTCCTCCTCCCCCAACATCCACCACGTCCTCTTCCCCAATATCCACCATGTCCTCCTCGCCAAGAAGCACCTCCTCGGCCATGGCGGCGGCTAGGGAAGGGGCGAGGTGGGATCTGGCCCTGCAGGAATTCTAGGGTTTCTTCCTCTCTTCCTTGCCTGGTAACTCTCTCTCTCTCTCTCTCTCTCTCTCTCTCTCTCTCTCTCTCTTGTGGTGGTGAAATTGTAGAACTAGCGTAGTATAATATTTTGACATGCTTTAGCACTCCTTTGGATGAAGAGAAAAAAGGGGAAAAAAACAAAAGCTCAGAGAGAAAATATCTAAATTTTCTTTGGATTAAAATAAAAAAAATGAAGAGATCATAGGAGTATTTTTTTTTTCTCTTTTTTTTTTTATTTTATCTCTTTTATCTTTCCATCGAAAGAAATTAAAGCTTACATGTTTCTAAAAGCCTATCCTTACGAACTAATAACTAAACTCTCACAATGCTCTCCCTCTATGCACAGGTTTCGATTTTTTTCCTTCTTTCAAATATATTTTGAGTTATTCCGAGTAGAATAACTTTCTTTTGAAGTTTTCACTTCTCAAAATTTTATTTATGGAATGAAAAATTTTATACATTTTATAAAGGAAAAAGTTTAAATACCGCTCCAGTAGTTTCATACTTTTTCATTTTTGTACCCTATGGTTTAAAGTATATTAATTTAATGTTCTGAAATTTTATTTGTATTTTCTTATTGTTAATTTTATTAATTCTTTTCGTTAAATAAGTGACAAAGTTAAAATTAAAGGGTACTAAAATAAATATTCGATAAATTTAGATGAATTATCTGAAGTTTTTTGTATATAATTTAACGAAATATTAACGAAAAAGCTAACGAAAAGATGAAAATGAAATTATAGAATATTAACTTAATATACTTTAAACCATAAAATACTAAGTGAGAAAGTGCGGAACCATATGCTTAGTTTTTGAAGTTTATCGTTTTATAAAATTAGTATTTAAAGACACGGGAGTCATGAAGCATTTAAAAAATTTCGAAGAATCATAATATTTAAAAACATTAAGTTGGCCCATGGAACTGTTCAGCTCCGAGTTGCTCGGGCAGGGCCTTGCTGGGCCAGGGTCCAGAAATTAGTAGCCCAGCATTGAAAAAAATGTGGGCCATGAAACTAGAAATTTTTGAATTCTTTGCATATATATATACCTCTCTCATATTGATGTAGTTAAGGGCTATTTTGTTGGAAAAATGCAAGAGTTATATTTACGTGTTTTCTGAATATAGTGAAAAGCCTTATAACTAGAAATAATTTGTTTGGTTGTATGGAATTGAAACATATCTTTCAAAAATATTGGTGAGATTATTTTCAATGTTTTTGTAAGAAAATTCTATTTAAAAGGTGATTTGGGAGGTAAATTTATCTTTTATTTTTGTCTAATATATCTTTAACTATTTCGTGTATATCTTTAGCACTAGCTACATGAGACTTCATTATAGAATGAGTTTGGGAATGATATTATTAAATTAAAATTTTTAAAATGTGCCATGACTTGACAAAGCTCTTTTTTAACATTCAAAAAGCTCTTGTGCAGAGTGCCATAACATGGATACGTATTTTTTTTTAGGCATGTGTGTGTATATACCAAGCTATTGATGCTATTAGTTTTTTAGTTCTTGAATTGAGAAATATGCGGTTAGGATGATATGGACGTCCTAAGGTTGAGTGGGTGGTTGGTTGAATAGTATAATCTAACGGGTAAAAATAATCAAAGGTTAAATTTAATGGTAGAAAACTCAATAGCACAAAATCCTTAGTGCTATCGATAGTATTATAACCGGATTCTCTCTCTCTTCGTCTCTCTCTTCTCTTCTCTCTCGTATATATATATATATATATATTATATATATTGTATATAGAATTAGGTGTGCAGAATACTATTCAGTTTGCACAAAAGCTATCGTGCTGCTAGTTGGTCTTTTAGCTTTGGATGAGAAAATATGCAGCGTGGATGATGTGGGGCCGTATCATTAGTCAAGTACCAAAACCAAAACCGACTAATCGACATAGACCACGTCAGCCTGGCGCACTGACACTATAACTTAGCAACGGCCCCTGGAATTAGTGTGAGCGTCAACTTTTTCTTCAACCAATTTTAAAGAGGTGGTAAATGGCCTAATTGGTTGATATGTTAAGTTTATGGATCCTCTCACAGGTTAAAAATAATACTAACACCGGCATTTAAATCTAACGCGAAGCTTTAAAATCGATAGCACCGGAGCCCCTTGGTGGCTATCGACTCCCGTTGCTAATCGAGTGGGCAGTAGGATAGCACCATTTACTGGGATTTGATCATTTGGCACAGATCAGCTCACAAGGCTCGATGTTATAGAGTTTGTTCTTACCATCGTTGATTTACACCTTTTGCATCATTTTCATCTAATTATACCATTTTTAAGTCGAAAACCTAAAAAACTAGTTAAATACTTGGTGCTCATGATTATTTTATTGGTTCAATCACAGCACGTGTCAAAATGTTCACAAAGACCAAATCGCAAAAAATTCAGATGCCAAGCCAAACGATCGAATGAGAACTTAGGTGTTACACATTATCCTCTTCAAATAGATTAAATATTTTTTTAAAGGTGTGGTAATTTATATTTCAAATAGTGCAACAAGAGAAGGAAGCACATATAAATAATTCTTTTAAAACAATGTCTTCGTTTAAAAAAGGTATATTTTTTCTTTTTTTAAGGATCGCGCTGTACGGTTTTATATCCTTAAGAGTGTAATTTAAAAATTAGTATCAATATCTTTCAAATAATTTAATTTTTCGTTTAAAGATTATACTTTATTTTAATGGATGCTGGACTTTACATCTCAAAAATACAAATAAGGTGCTGTTTGGTATGCACAATTTTGACGATCTGGACTAAACTGCTAGTTTTTCTTTTGCAGTCTTTAGCTCACAATGCATGACTTCAGCCATACAATAATTTCCTTGTATTGAGCTTTAGGTGTAGTGAGGGTATTATTAGTTGACAGTTTCAATCGATGTTAGTTAAATTTGTGGCGAATTATTTCTGCGCCATTGGTTTGAAATTCGAAATTTTACGCATATCAATCTTATTGCGCTGGTTGTAAATTGCCGTTAGCATTTTTCCAAAATTCGGAATAATTCGCGTTGTTTTTGGGCAAAAAGAATTTATTGCCGAATTAACGGGTATTCGGCGAATAATTAGGCCAAAAATGTCGGCCCGTTGCTGCGAGCCACGTCGGGGCTCGCGGTGGCCCAAACGGGAAAAAAAAAACAAGTGCATTTTCTGAATCGGCATGTCGTGCCAAAAAAAAAATAAAAAAAAAAAAAAAAAAACCTTTCTCGAACGCCTCCTTCACGCAACGAGTCCACACACCATTCTCACGGCCACCACACTCTTATTAAAAAAAAGGGTTTGCCTAACTTTCTCAACCCTGCGGCGGTTTGCGGCGCTCAACTTTTCACAAAAACCGTCGAAGCCCCTGCCACGGCGACCCTATGGCTGTCCGGCGGTCCTTCCCTCCCCTCTTTACCCTTCCCGGCAGCTCGCCGCAACGGCATGGAAGCTCGTCTTCAGAAAGTTGAAGATCGAAGATCGGGTTACTTCACTATTCAACAAGTCGAAACCTACTCGTCGCCTCTTCCGCTTCCGCTTCAGCTATCAACAAGATAGATCAGTAATCGGGTGTTTTTTTTACAAAGCCAAAGTTGGAAGCTTTTTAGTCCATTTGATGAATACGTTTTTTATACACAAATGGCTCCTGGCTGACTTAAATTGAATGTGTCCATTATGTTTGTTATGCACAAAGCAACCAAACATAGAGAATAAATAATTCTTAGATTAACTTAGTGGTACCAGAATCTCCTTTATTATACTATCATTTAATGAATGTGTTCATTCTCTGTTTATTATTATTTTTTATTATTTTGTGCTTTTTATTCTTTATTATTCTTAAAAATTGAAGATATTTATGCAATTGATAATTTGATGGAAAAAAATTAATTTAATAGATCACGGAATTTTTTGATCCCAATTCTTTAATTGGGTAACGTATAATATCCGTATAAATCAGTATTCCGATATATTTGGCGAATCCGTTTTAAGCGATTTTTTCACGATTTTAAAAATAGGGTACGGAATTTATATTCCGAATTATATCCGTACGAATTTTTGCCGATCCGAATTAACTAACTATGGTTTCAATTCGACAAGAAGGTTTAAATAGCTGCGTTGGAATACATCAAAGTTGGTATGGTAGTATCAACTGCAACGTTAATGTTTAGTGAGGGAATAGGATCACTTTAAGAAGATTAAACAATAATTAAATAATATAAATAGCCTATAAATAATAAATATATGCTATATAGTAAATAAAAAATATTTGTAAATAAACTAGCATAATAATGTTAAAATTTTTATGACAATACAAGCTTTGGCAAAAATTAAATTTTAAATTTATTTTATTTAAGAATATAGAATATATTTTTTTAAAAAAATTTTATAGAATGTGATCGTGTATGTTAATTTAATAAGTTTTAATTAATTATAATTATTAAATTTGATAAAAAAAATGAGAGAATCGTTTAAATTTTAAAGTTTGATTTACATATTAAAATTAAATAAATTAAAAATTTTAAATGTGTCGATTAATAAGTTGAAGAATATTATATATATCTACTTATTTATTTATAAATAGTAAATTTAAATGATTAATAAATTTATACAATTATTTTATGTTTAGTGAAAGTAATCTCACCATTCTATCTGAAAATGTGACAAAATTCACAAATACAACTATCAGCTTCATATTACCAAACAGAAGAAATGTAACTGCGGCAGTTGCAACTGCGTAAAACCAAACAGACTAGGTGTAATTACAACTGCAGCATTTGCAACTGCATGTATTTCCAACTACACTGTTTCTGCAACTACATCCAACCAAACAGCCCCTAAGAGAAGAAACAGTATAAATATATCTCAAATAGTGCAATTTTCGTTTAACGAGTGTAATTTTTGTTTTAAAGGATACAGTTTATATCTTAAATAGTGGGTCCATAATAGTGCAATATTTTTTTAAAACGGTACAATTTTATTATAACGGTGTAATTTTATCTTCATCTTTCTTTTTTTATAATTTTTTTATTTTTATTTTTTTATTCTTTCTTCTTCTATAATTTTTTTTTGATCACCCATCTCTGCCAACGGCCATGGCGCCGTCGCTAAAGCCCCCCGGCTTCGAGGCTGCGTCGCTGCAGCGACCTCCGTGGCATCGACGTCGGCGAAGATGTATCGTCGTCGAGGGCGGCAGAGGAGGGAGAGAGAGGACGAGAAAGGCAGGGAAATGCGAGAGATCAAGAGAGGTGTCATAAAAAAAAAGAGTCGTGGCACGGCCTTAACGAGGTCGAAGGGGAGAAGGGTGAAGGGTGCGAGAGCGAGGGCACGAGGGTAAGAGGCGAGGCGCCTCTGCCTCCTTTGCGCTTTTTTCGGCGAGAGAAAAAAAATGAACGAGCGAAAAAAAAGAGAAGAAAAAAAAGAGAAGAGGGAAAAAATGATAAGGATATTTTAATCAATTTGCTAAAATTTTGAATCGAATTTGCAAAATAGAAAAAGACAACCAACTTTTATAAAAGCTCAAAATTTGTCAATTTTTTAATGTAAATTGGCCTTAAAATTTGACGGTGGCTATTTATTATTAGTTTGAAAAATGTAGATTTACAAAATTTGATAACAAGTAAATAAAATATTAACTAAAAGAGTAAATACAATATTAACTAAAAGTTTTCACATAGTTACTGAGAAGAAAAATAGAGTATACACCATAGAGTATAAAAAAATTTTAATGACTCCAGATATTTGTTAAGACATGCATGATAATTCTTACCTTTAAAAAGTGCTGCTATCAATTTAAGCAGCAGTTGAAACACTAAACTTTTTAGCTGCGTATGTTTGCGAGCCACCTTATATTCAACACAAAATGAGTTCGAAATCAAATCAACACAAAATAAGTTCGAAATCCAATCGCTCGTTTGTAAACAGTAAAATATAAGCTCGAGTCATCTCGCTCATATTCAGCGCAATAGTATAGTAGCCGGACTCTATATAGAATTATGCTATTATACTATCAATAGTACCAAGCNTACAAATGATTTAATAATACATAAAAACTTAACTTACATTGTAATTATTTATTGTTAATTAAAAAAAGGAATTTACAAGATTAGATTAGATGTAAATAATTTTTTTTCACTTTTTAACATTACTAGTAGGTATAACAAATAGGATAATGTAAGCATACAAGATAGATAATGACGATTAACATATATATAGTTGCTGGAAAAAGAAAGGGAAAAAGTTAATTAGAACATACATGATTATTGGATCCTGTTGCTACAAGAAAGAAAAAGGAGAAACTTCTAAAATATTTAAGGCCAATTTGCATAAAAAATTTATTATTTTGAGCTTTTGCAAAAGTAGACTATCTTTTTAGATTTTGCAGATTCGGACTAAATTTTTAAAAGGATAACCAAACTACCCCTCTTTCAAAATGCATAAAAATTATATTTTTTAAATGTCTAAAAAAATACAACTGCTAAACTATCAAGTGTAAAATTTTTTAGAAATGACAACCTAAGTCATAATTATATGTACATTTTTCATAAAACAAGAAGCTTCACACCAAACAAGATAAAAAGAATAAAATATAATAAAATAAAAGAGTACAATATTCTCTCAAATAGTGCAACACGTTCTTCCAAATAGTACAATATTTGTATAAGTAGTGCAACATATGCATTGTTAATGCACATTTTGTATAATTTTTGCACTAAATTACGTATAGTTTAATATATTATGCGAAAATAATATAAAATATTACAACATATTATAAAAGTTATATAATATATGTACAAACGATATATATTTTACACTATTTGTCTAGATATTTAAATTATTTATATAAACATTACACTATTATAAAAAGATGTTGCACTATTTAAATATGTGTTGGCACTCTTTTTTTAAAAAAAATTAAATTTCATTGCGTATTAAATAAAGTATCAAATTTCTTAAAAATAAAAATTACTAAATTATAATTACATGTTTATTTTTTGTGAAACGAGAAATCTCATTCAAAACAAAATAAAAACATAATTAATAATTAATAAAATGAAAGAGTGCAACATTTTTTTAAATAGTACAACATGTTCTTCCAAATAGTACAAATCTATATAAATAGTGTAACATATGTATTGTTAATACACATTTTGCATGATTTCTTACACTAAATTATATGTAATTTAGTATATTAGGTAAAAATAATATAATATATTACAACATATTATAAAAATTATATAATATATATACAAACGGTATATATATTATACTTTGTACGGATATTTACATTATTTGTGTAAACGTTTCACTATTATAAAAGGATGTTGCACTATTTAGATGTGTGTTGCACTCTCTGTTTTTGAAAATTAAATTTTATTGTATATTAAATAATATGTCAAATTTTTTGAAAAATAACAATTACTAAGTTATAATTACATATATCTTCCTCGTAAAACAGAGAAAACTCATTCAAGACAAACTAAAAAGAATAAAAAATAATTAATAAGATGAAAAATGCAATATCCTCTTAAATAGTGCAATATCTGTATTATTAAAACACATTTTGCATAATTTTTACACTAAATTACATACAGTTTAGTATATTACATAAAAATAATATAATATATATTACAATATATAAGAAAATTATATAATATATGTACAAACGATACATATTTTATATTATTTATACAAATATTTATACTATTTGTGTAAATATTGCACTATTATAAGAGAATGTTGCACTATTTTGATATGTGTTGCACTTTTTTAAAAAAAAATTAAATTTTATTATATATTAAATAAAATTTCTTAAAAATAACAACGGTTAAACCATAATTACAGGTAACTTTCTCGTGAAACGAGAATCCTCATTCAAAATACAATAAAAAGAATAAAAAATAATTAGTAAACTGAAAGAGTGTAACATCCTCTCAAATAGTACAATATCTATATAAGTAGTGCAACATATGTTTTGTTAGCACACATTTTGTATGATTTTTATACTAAATTACGTACAATTTAGTATATTACGTGAAAATAATAAAACAAAATATATATTAACAATGCATAATATACTAAACTGTATGTAATTTAATATAAAAATCATACAAAATGTGTATTAATAATACATATATTACACTACTTATATAAATATTGCACTATTTGAGAAAATGTTACACTTTTTATTTTATTACTTATTTTTTATTTTTTTATTTTATCTTCAATGAGGTTTCTCGTTTCATTAAAAAGTTACATATAATTATAACTTAGCAATTTTTATTTCCAAAAAATTTTATTTAATATACAATAAAATTTAATTTTTTTAAAAAAAGAGTGCAACACACATCTAAATGATGCAACATTCTTTCATAATAGTACAACATTTACACAAATGATGTAAATATATACACAAACAATATAAAATATGCACCATTTGTTTATATATTATATAATTTTTATAATATATTATAATCCATTATATTATTTTTATGTAATATACTAAACTGTACGTAATTTAGTATAAAAATCATACAAAATGTGTATTAACAATATATATATTGCACTATTTATATTAAACTATTTGGAAAAACATATTGTACTATTTGAGAAAATATTATACTTTTTCATCTTATTAATTATATTTTATTTTTTTTATTTTATCTTAAATGAAAATTCTCATCTCACGAAAAAAATACATATAATTATGGTTTAACAATTGTCATTTTCAAAAAATTTTACACTTAATGGCATATAATTTTTATGCATTTCGAAAAAAGGATAGCTTTATCATCTTTCTAAAAATTCGGTTTGAATCTACAAAATTCAAAAAAACTACAAAATTCAAAAAAACGGCCTCTTTTTGCAAAAACTCAAAAGTAATAAATTTTTTATTCAAATTGGCCAATATTTAATATTAAAAACATCTACAATCCGAATTTGAAAATTTTTTAAAATCACAATAAAACCCATAAAATAAGCAATAAAAATAAAATGGCCATTTTAAAATAAGAGATCAAAATTTCCAATTCAAGATCAAAGTTATTAATTTTTAGTCTAAATAGCAAATTAAAAAAACACCCTATAACAATCATTAAAATTGTCATTTTTAGATGTGTTTTTATGACAAGACAAGATATATAATGTCAAAAAATATATATATATGAAATCTAATTTTAATGATTTTGTCTGTAAGCCATCACTCTAAATACTTTATAATAAAAAAATAACTGTAAAGACAATCATATTCGTAATAATATAACGCCCGACACCACCGGAGGTTTGAACTAAACCCATCAAAATATTTATCTTGGAGCAAGAAAGACACAACTACCCAAAAAGGAAGAAACAAAGAAACAATAGAAAATTATAATGAAGTGCGTACCAGCGTGCATGATAGAAGCATCGTAATAATCGCAGTAAAATCTGGGACAATATCAAGAAAGAAGACTCGAGGTCAGAACAATTCGTGTAGTATAAACCAGCAACAGTTTAGAAAAGAATTATTTCCGCAGAATTCTAATCTAAAAGCCTTTATGCTTGTAGTAGCATATGCTGGTAGTAAGATGCTCTCCGTAAACAGGTGTGCGAACTTCCAGCGCTGGGTTGACAATCCTTCTTTCGCAATATATCTTCCCTTTTACTCGGGCTTGTTATAGTTGAACAAGCATCAAATGAAACTAATCTGGCAGGGTTTCCCACAGCAAGTAGATTGTACTACACTACAGCACAATCAAAAAGATCATTCCAATGCAATACAAGTAACGGGCAAGTGTGCTCCTCACCATTATCTCGTTTTTTTTTTTTTTTTTTTTTGGTTGAGATAGGTCGTGGCTATTCTCCACCAACCTGCATCTCAACATCGGCAGAGTCAATGTTCATTTCTATTACTCCAATGCAAGAACCAACAGACATTCCTGAAGACATTGCCTCCGCTAGCTGTAATCTAGCTCTTTCATGTCGGCGCAGTAATAGAATGGTGTTCAGCACAGCCCATCTAACCTGTGAATCAGCTTTTTTTTGTGTAAACCCTAAGCTCTTCAGCAACCCATCCAACTGTGCACACATTTCAAAACAGAGCAAGTAACAGGATCTTAGTTTTGTAAAAGAACTTTCTATACTAGAACACTTAGATGGTGTATACATTGTTGAAAACTGCAGTGTTTGGTAATAATAACCACACTTGTCTTAAAGGGAGAGTATCTCATATGCCGAGAGCAGTTGATTACAAAATTCTCAACCGGTTATTTAACAGGGTGTTTCTGTATAAGATAAGCTTTTTTGAGGACATCTATAAAATAGCATACAAATGTAAATATCCAAAATGCATGAATCAATTTAAGGTGTGTTTAATGTTTAATAATTTCAGCTTTACCTTACCAATGTCGGCAAGCCCTCCTTCAGAGTACCCATATAAAAGATACTCTGTTGCTACACCAGCCAGTGCTATGCATGAGAACCTATTCAGCATCTGCTTAAACATGCATCACAGGGATAAGATATATAAAACATAATAAAGAACTTTATAATGACCTGCAAAACTGTACATGAAGAACATTTTAACTGATAATTCTCACCTTCGCAGATACTTTTCCGGTGTCAATCTGCAATGGACATAACACTGTTGTTAGATTAGAGATCTAAAATAAGTAAAAGGTAGGATAAGATTATTGTTTGCATCCAAAGATGCTACCCAACAACATAAAGGTTTTTTAACATTAGGGATGTAAAGGGGTCAAAT
The DNA here is from genome assembly GCF_001540865.1 of Ananas comosus. NCBI lineage: Eukaryota > Viridiplantae > Streptophyta > Magnoliopsida > Poales > Bromeliaceae > Ananas > Ananas comosus. The sequence continues at coordinate 3,335,039 of NC_033643.1, read as the reverse complement.
TTGGAGTGGATTTTCAAAACCCAAACCCGAACCCGACTCCAAACATGAAACCCAAACTCGAACACGACAAATTTTATAAATCCATATCCAAACCCGAACACGGCCAAAAATCGGAAACCCAAATCCAAACCTGAACCCAAAAATTCGAACCCGAAACAATTATCTCTTTTCAATATTTCAAAATATATTATATTAAATCTAAATTTTTAAAATACAAATTCAAATATAACATCAAATTTTTATATACATATTATATATAATGTAAAATAAATTCAGATTCGAGTCGGGTTCGGATCAGGTTCAGGTTTGGATCGGGTACGGTCAAAATCCATAACAAAATTCATATCCATCAAATTTTTGTTTTTGATATTCATATCCAAAACCATATCCATTCAGCATTGGATAAATCCGTTATGTTCGAATTCAGGCTCGGATAAAATTTCGAGTATCCGTATCCATTGACATCCCTATTTAATGTTATTTTAAAAAAAGAAGAAAAAGGAGATGTCTTCTAATAGCAAGCATTTGATCATAAGGTTTCAGGAACAATTTCTGACAGTAAGCACATAAGCCAATCTCATGCAAGCCCACCACTATATATGGTGCAAGAACATTGATAAATTCTCATAGAGATTACGAGGCCTCTCCTTCACAAAAAGGAAGCCAAGAGTTGTTTCAATTATTCCAAGACCACGAGCAAAATTAAATAGCTTATGAACAAATTGGATCACAAATCAAAATCAAGGATAGACCACCGTCGAACGAGGCATGTTAGCAAGCAATTACACTTATGTGCCAACTAGCACATAGGTCAGCTGCACACTGATGCATATCAAAATCCTACTATCAGAAAATACTGAAAATAGCTGCACACTCAGAAAAGGACCAGCAGAAGCTTAATTACATCTTACAATGCTTGTAATGAATAAAATTATCGTGCTACTAGGCCTATCACGTATAAACAAGTTAAATAACATAATGAATGCTATTCAACTATAGTATATTGTAGCTATTTATCAACATAACAAGCCTTAGGATGTTTATACTTGACACGCCAACATTTTTGGTTCCCACATTTAAATATATCAAGTAATTTCTAACAAAAGAAGTATATATCATAGAAGTTGAGAAAGAGAACAAAAAAGGCAATCAAGGCATCAAGAGACTTTAAATGCGTCATTATTCATGAAACAAATAGTACAACATATCACAGTAAGCAAGGAAACAAACAATAAGAAGATTGACACGATATATAGAACTTACTTCCTCAAGGAACTCGAAATCCACAAAAGTAGTCCCTGCTTGCACATTAAGTGATCCTTCCTTAATCAAAGCTTCCCAGCTAGTCAATGTATATCCCTTTGGGAGTACACCAAGCAAGTATGCTATTAAGAAGTGACCAGCTTCATGCTGCACAATATCCATCCTCAGGACATTAGTTCCTGAGAAAGTATAGTATGCCGTTACACAATCAACACCATAAAATGCAGCTGTACATTTTCATCTGTTTAAGGAAGCTAATAAATTGATCTATTAGAGAGCTCAAGTCAATAATGATACACACACAACGAACAGAATTTTAAGGTCTTGAGTTCAAAGCCTTAAGAGCACATTCTAGTTTAGAAGACACAGATGCTTGAGTGAATATTAAAAGCTAATTTTATGCAGAATATATATATTTAATGTTCAAAAAAGAGGGTCTCTCGGGTCAACACAAATATAAAGGAAAATGCAAATTTACTATCTCGTAGTACGGGCCACTTTCAGACACTTGAAAATGAATAATTCACGATATTGATAGATATTGAAGCTTACCTGAACAACTCTGTTGTGATACTTTTGACTGAATGAATGACCAATGGTATCAAGCAACAAATTCCTCAGACCTCCATTAAAAGAGACCTAAAAAATGTATAATCATATGACAGCTTAACAAATAAAAATAAAAAAAACCAGTTGAGAGCTACTGAATTTACTAAACAAGAAATTAGAAATGCGTAGAAAAGAAAACAGCACCAAAATGATTATGAAAAACACAAACATAGCAAAGTACTAAAACCAAATGCCATTTTCTTTACTATGCAAAAACCAAGAATACTGCAGCTTTAATATGAAGAAATCAATAACTTACCAAGTCTACAGACCACAGAAACAGTAGACCTAATGAAATGTACAGAATCTGTGCTGGCGAAAAACCAAATGCAACCCATGCTGAAAAGCCTCCTAGAAGTGCGGCAAACTGAAGATTTCTCTCGATTGAACCCAGAGTGAAATCAACAGGTGATAGAAAAGAGGATGTATCGATTCCATTCAACTTCAGCTCATCTAAGCTGTAAAGTCTTTGGGGCACCTAAAACACAAATTTAACCATGCCGACATAGTTACCAACAGCAAATTTCAGGAAAAAAAAACAAAAAGACAATAGAAAATCTACCAATAAGCAAAGTTATAAAAGATGTCAATAAAATAAATAAAATACAAATTACAAACCAAATCATTACATCATGTTTCATAGGTGCAACCAAGGCTTGCCTTCCCATGGCACAACAGCATGCCTATAGTCGGCTGAAGCAAGACATGCCACATAACATATTACAGCAAGCTCTGCATGCTAAAGTTTCAAAAATGAACTTTGGAAGGCATACACAAAAGAAAGCTTTTTAATTAGAAAGAAAAGAAGGTACAGTCCTCTCATCAGTTTTAAAATCAGCATTTACACAGCATGAACACGAGCAACCCAACGAATATGTCCATCTAACAATTGTGAAGCAGAACAACCATTACTCTTGAACTTTCTATATGACAGTGCTGCTAGCCTGCTACATGTATACAGCTAATGTGTTGGCAATCACACATAACAAACACTTATTGGTTTAAGCACGCATCCAAGAATAATGCCCAAGATAATGCCAACACATCAACAGTACCTTAAAGGCCACATAAAAGGAAACCAAGGAGTTACCCTTTTTACTCTTAAATTAAACCAGAGAATGAATATTCAAGAGAACAGTTGTTCATGAACATGGCGAGAAACAACAACCTGCCTTGCTGCTCCAAAGCACCTAAGACCCTCAGGCTTCCCTTGCAGGCCCTTCACCAGAGAAAGAGCAGCCCTATCATCTCCCCTCCTCAGCTCCTCGTCAACTTGCTCCAGCACCTGCAACCTTGATCCACCTGTCTCACGAAGAGAACTCAAAGCTGAATCAGAGGGCTTCAGAGCTCTACAAATAGGCACTCTCATCTTTATATTAGGCAAATAGCCACCACAACATAACACCAAATTCATCCTCCTTTCCCCAAAAACAGAGCAAAGACAGCAGCTTGTTCAAAAAGGAAGCCCTTTCTTATCAGTTGCCCCTCAAAAAGTTAAAAATCAATGTGGTCCAGCCACATATCCACCAAATAAACTAGAGGTCACAGTTGCCCTGAAAGTGACATTTCTCACTTTGCCCTCCATTTGAATCACACATGTAAAGAGGATATGGGAGAAGAAAAGTAAAGGGTTAATATTAAAAGTACATTTCTGCTAACTAAAGGTTAAAACTTAAAACACAACAAAGTAAATCATAAAAGAAGAAATTGAATTCAAGGTCCAAACTTCCCATGTCCCAACTGATTCCAAAAACTCAGTCAAGTCAACTTAATGAGAAACACAAGCAGATAAGGAAAATATAACCAACAGTGCAATAAAAAAGACAAATACACATCAAAGATGCACATCATTTCACCCCAGTAGTTTTAGCTTTTATGACATTAAAAACTGCAGTTAATTAAGATCAAAAAGCACTATATTCCTAACCTACTCCATACATTACAAATCATAACCCAGAAAAAAGAAACCACACCAACAACAAAACCTTTCCATCCTTACTCAAATTATTTATAGCTAACACAAATCTAAAACTCCTGTGACGCTGATCCAAGTTCCCCCTTATCCTTCCCCGCCTTCTTGGGCAACAAAGTCTGATGAATGTTGGGTAAAACCCCACCATTTGCAATTGTCACCATTCCCAAAAGCTTACTCAGTTCCTCATCATTCCTCACCGCAAGTTGTATATGCCGTGGCACAATCCTATTCTTCTTGTTATCCCTCGCAGCATTGCCAGCCAACTCAAGAACCTGAAATGAAATCCACATCAAATCAGACTGAACCAAAGCAAGAACACAGCAAGAACATAAAAGCTAACACTACGAACAAGACAAGAAAATTGTTGCCTGCCTCTCACATATGCAAACAAATCATACATCACACTCAGACAAATTTAATGATCACCAATGCTTTAATCCAAAATCTGATCAAACAAATATATCAAAAACATCTAAAGAACTATATGAAAAACCAATTACCTAAGCATCGGATATTCCTAAACAATTGTTTGATTCAAAAGAACGCAGTTAATACACCAAATACTGATTTCAAAGCCACTAAACGATTCAGCTAAAGAACTATCCAAGATCTGATACCCTAATTGTCCCCAAAAAATTATCCTAATTTCTTTTTCCGAATTTTAGAAATGTGGATCCTTTCACAGCACATAAGATGCATCTACAGTGATATCTAGGGCAAGGCAAGAATCGATCACCGACCTCGGCGGCGAGGTACTCGAGGACTGCAGAGAGGTATACGGGAGCGCCGGCGCCGACGCGGTCGGCGTACTTCCCGGCCTTGAGGAAGCGGGCGATGCGGCCGACGGGGAACTGGAGACCGGCCTTCTGCGACCGGGAGACCGATTTCGTCGCCTTAGCCTTGCCGCGCCCTCCCTTGGTCGATCCCGAGGAGCTCATCGTCGTCGGTGTCGCAGTTTGGATCGAAACCCTAACCCTAGAGTGGAGAAGGAGAACGGAATGGATCGAAACCCTAACCCTAAAGAGAAAGAGGACAGGTGATTCTCTCGAAAGTCGAAACCCTTACCCTAGTGCGGAGGAGATCAAGGGGAATGGATGGAAACCCTAACACGAGACTCGAGAGAGGGAGAGGTAGAGAGAGAGAGAGAGGGAGAGAGAGAGAGAGAGAGGCTTTGTTTGTGGGAACGAGATGATCGGAAGTATTTATAGGGAGGTGATGAGGGGAGGAGTTTGAAAGGGTGCTTCCCTCTGATTGGTCGGAATGGTTTGTGGAAGATCGCCAGCGTGGAGGGAGCTGATTCATCCAGCTGTTACAGCAGGACTGTATACGATGCCATCTTCTTAGAACAAAAATGTTGATAAAAGTAATAATAAGTTTTTCACTTTCGCGCTACAAATTTCCCTCGGACATTTAAGATTGGAACAAACTGAAACTAAGAGAGCCAATTTAATTACACATTAAGCTCAAAAATCATTTTCAGTAACTCCACGTACAGTTTTCACTTCCAAAACAATGACGGCCTAATTGGTTCACCTATTTTAAACTTCGAAATATAAATAAAATTTATTAATTTCGATAATCATCATTTGTTTTATAAAAATCGAATTTTAACTTTCATTCCATCCTTAAATAAAAATGATCAAATCTATTTATATTCCAATCCAATTCTGAATTTCACTGTCTGTTCCAAAATAAACTACTTAAAAAGTCTTTTCTCACAGACACGATGAACTTCTCTTTCATCATCACTTTTCTCCGTCTTAATCAAAATTCTCTCTCAAAATTATAAATATCAATTCTAATTTCTATTTCAGTAATGAGCCAATTAATTTTAAGTAATTTCTCATTTTATTTTTTATTCTAATACAATTGATTTTCATTTCCTATTTCTATTCTAATCATAAATGATGAACCAAATATGCTCCTAGAATCTTCTTAACAGTACCACTAAATATGCAATCATCAAAAACATTAAGCAATCCATCAGCAGCTAAAGCTGTAAATTTTACGAGACTGAAAATTAAATAAAGGCTACATAATCTTTTTGCACGAACCCCAGCTGTGAAACTGCTTATAATTGCCTACCTTCGTAATATTTCTAAGAATTATTAGTTTTAAATCCCATAAGCTATCACTTTAGGAGGAATACAAGAAAAAATAATGAACAAACAATACAGAAAAAGACAGTTTTCAATAGTCTCTTTTTAACTTATAAAATTCAATGCGACGGATCTCAGGCTATCTTTCTAGACCCTGCCGTCCTTTCACATCCGATGATGAACTGGAGTAGCCGTGGCTAGAGCATTTTCTCTTGCGAGTCTTCCGCGTGACAATATTGTTTTGCCACCTACTATAAACAACCTCGCCTACTACACCTTCACCGTCATCTTTCTTGGCCGCTCCAACTTGTAACTTTTTCAAAGTTTAACTCGATATGTTTTCACTGTTCTCCTTGAAAGCGACAGATTCATGCACGTTGGAAGGGCGCTCTTTCCTCTTCACCCTAGCGGTCAGCTTCGACAAGTCCTCCCCTTCATCCACAGCCTTCATCCACGGGATATCACTCAATAAATCAGCACATACCACCTCCTTACGCTGCCTCTTTCTGCTAACTTGATTGTTATGGGTGTCCGAGATTAGGGTTCCCTTTGCTTTACTTCTGGTGTTTTTGGGGAATACCCATTCGAGCACTTCGTTTTCCTCCATTAGCCTCGATCTGTATCTTTCCCTGTGCCGCCTCTCTTCATCCATCTTCTCAAATAGACAGAACTCCTCTTCATTACGTGCCGTCAGACGACTAATCTCACGTTCGCTCAGGGATGTCAGCTCCCAGAGTGCTCGTTCCTCTCCGCATGATCTCTTGCAACAGCTCTCACCTGTGCTGCAAAGAGAAACAAGAACGAACACTTTAGATCACTGATTGATATAATTTATTTCTCCCCTTTTCCTTAAGATAATTCCAGGTTAAAATTTTGAGAATTTGCTCTGTTCCCTTTGGAAGTGTTGGCAGATTGTTTGCAAACTCTACAAATATGGATTTTGTTTGCTTTTTCCAACTTCCGTGTCTCTACACCGAGTTTGAAACTGATCAACAATATAAATAATTGAAAAGCATGTAGATGCAACGCAATCTGCCTTAATAAGAACACCAACCTGTGGAGGTAGTGTTGCCCGGATGACCTTTGCATCAATACCCATCTTCTGTTTTGCACGATCCAATATCTCCTCTTCGATCGAGCCAACACTAACCAACACAAAAACCCAAACTTCCTTCTGCCCAATTCGATGGGCTTGATCTTCCACCTGTTGGTCCATTTGAGGGTTCCGGTCACTATCAAAGATAATTACAGTATCTGCAGCCTGTAAGTTCACTCCGAGACCACCAGGTCGTGTGCTCAATAGAAACCTAAAAATAGGGAGAATCTGGCGCATTGAACTGTCTAAGCAATGCCCCTCGCTCTTTGGTCTTCATCGACCCATCAATTCGAAGGTACTTAAAATTGTAAAGTTGCAAGTAGATTTCTAAGATATTAATTAGATGTGTCATTTGGGAGAAAAGTAGAACTCTGTGACTGGTTCTTTGAAGCTTTGAAAGTAAACGATCCAACGATTCGAACTTCCCTGAAGCTCTAACAATTTGTTCCTTCTGCCACATGTTATATTCTCCTACGAATAGGTAGGGATGATTGCAGCACTTCCTGAGCTGCATTGACAAATTCAGGAGAGATTTTGATTTTATGCCTGCGAAGAGTCGAATGTGGCCCTCTGCATGAAACGAATATTAGGCTTTTGCATATATATAGCAGCAAAACCTTCTAGTTAAATTACAAACCCCTGAAGAATCTGAATTTTCATAAATAACCCTCCAAAGTGCAGTTTCTTTCAAAAGAACCGTAAGTTGGGGAATTATACATTCACATCCAAAAGATCTTTTTAAGAGGGGCATTTTTGTAAGTAAAGAGCTATATATAACAAATTATGTGTGAAATTCAGATTTCACGAAGATACAGTGCAAATAGATAATTTACAAGAGTACATACGGTGCAAATAGATAATTTACAAGAGTACGTGTTTCGATAAGTAAACATGCCAAAGAATATTTAGACTACAAACAAATTCAAAATAAATGCCAACATAATGTACAAACCAAACTTTAGTATTTGAGAAAGTCATCCAAATGGGGCAGAATAGTTAAGCAGGTCTAACTTACCAGATTCTAGTCCGACCCTCCCCAAGTCAGTGACCTGCTGGTAATATGCTTTTTGCCAAGCAGACATGTCGCATTTAAGTATTACTTGTGTTTTCCCAGGAAGATACTTTTCAACTTCATCCTTTTTCCTTCTCAGAAGAAAGGGACGTATAACCTGAGTTAAACAGATTGCAATTATCACAAAAAGGACACAAAGAAAGGCTTGCAAAAGCACCCAAAAAAAAAAGTAAAAAAAAAGAAAGAATTAGTAATCTCACTTGATGGAAACGACGAATAATCAGTAGCTATTCCTCATCATTGAGAGATACATCGCATGCAAATGGTGCATTAAACCGTTCCTCAAAATTTTGTACGGAATTGAAGACATTGCCTCCACTAGCTGCAATCTAGCGCTTTCATGTTGACGCAGTAATAGAATGGTGTTCAGCCCAGCCCATCTAACCTGTGAATCAGCTCTTTTTCTGTGTAAACCCTAAGCTCTTCAGCAACCCATCCAACTGTACACACATTTCAAAACAAAGCAAGTTACAGGATCTTAATTTTGTAAAAGAACCAACCTTTTATACTCAACATTTGCCTCTCAAATCAAAAGATGGTGTAGACATCGTTGAAAGCTGCAGTTTTTCGTAATAATAACCACACTTGTCTTAAAGGGAGAGTATCTTAAATGCCGAGAGCAGTTGAGTACACATTTCTCAACAAACAGTCTTTTAATAGTGTGTTTCTGTAATAAGATAAGCTTTTTTGAGGACATCTATAAAATACTAGACAAATGTAAATATCAAAAATGCAAGAATCAATTTAAGGCGTGTTTAATGTTTGATAATTTCAGCTTACCTTACTAACGTTCAGCGAGCCCTCCTTCAGAGCACCAATACAAAAGATACAATGTTGCTACACCAGCCAGTGCTATACATGAGAACCTATTCAGCATCTGCTTAAACGCGCGTTACAGGTATAAGATAAATTAAACATTATAACTGAACATGAAGAACATTTAACTGATAATTCTCACCTTGGCAGATACTTTTCCAGTGTCAGTCTGTAATGGACATAACATTGTTGTTAGATTAGAGATCTAAAATAAGCAAAAAGTAGGGTAAGAAAATTGTTTGCATCTAAAGATGCTACCAAACAATACTGAGGTTCTTTAACATTAATTTAAAACAAAAAAAAAAAGAAACATCTTCTAATAGCAAGCATTTGATCATAAGGTTTCAGAAAAACAATTTCCAACACCAACCACTTAAGCTGATCTAATGCAAGCCCGCCACTACATATGGTGCAAGAACACTGATAAATTCTCATAGTCTCTCCTTAACAAAAAACAAAGCCAAGAAATGTTTCAATTCTTCCAAGACCACAAGCAAAATTAAATAGCTTATGAATCAATTGGATCACAAATCCCAATCAAGGATAGACCATAGTGGAATGAGGCATGTCAGCAAGCAATCACACTTATGTGCCAACTAGCATACAGATCAGCTGCACACTGATGTACATCAAAATCCTACTACCACAAAGTTCTGAAAATAAAACACACTCAGAAAAGGACCGGCAGAAGCTTAATTACATTTTATGATGCTTGTAATGAATACAGTTGCCGCGCTACTAGGCCTATCACATAAATAAGTTTAATAACATAATGAATGCTATTCAACTATAGTACATTGTAGCTATTTATCAGCCTTAGGATGTTTATTATTGACACACCAACATTTCTCACTTTGCCCTCAATTTGAATCACATGTAAAGAGGGCATAGGAGAAGAAAAATGAAGGCTTGATGTTAAAAGTATATTTCCACTAACTAAAGGTTAAAACTTAAAACACAACAAGGTTGATCTTAAAAGATGAAATTGAATTCAAGGTCCAAACTTCCCATGTCCCAACTGATTCCAAAAACTCAGTCAAATCACTTAATGAGAAAGGCAAGCAGATAAGGAAAATATACACCAACAATGCAATAAAAATGAAAAATACACATCTAAGATGCACATCCTTTCACACCAGTAGTTTTAGCTTTCAAGACATTAAAAACTGTAGTTAATTAAGATCAAAAAGCACTATATTCCTAACCCACTCCTTACATTACAAACCATAACCCAGAAAAAGGAAACCACACCAACAACAAAACCTTTCCATCCGACCTCAAATTATTTATAGCTAAAACAAATCTAAAACTCCTGTGATGCCGATCCAAGTTCCCCCTTATCCTTCCCCGCCTTCTTGGGCAACAAAGTCTGATGAATGTTGGGCAAAACCCCACCATTCGCAATTGTCACCATCCCCAAAAGCTTACTCAGTTCCTCATCATTCCTCACAGCAAGCTGTATATGCCGTGGCACAATCCTATTCTTCTTGTTATCCCTTGCAGCATTGCCAGCTAACTCAAGAACCTGAAATGAAATCCACATCAAATCAGATTGAACCAAAGCAAGAACACAGCAAGAACATAAAAGCTAACACTACGAACAAGACAAGAAATTTGTTGCCTGCCTCTCACATATCCAAACAATATGAAAAACCTATTACCTAAGCATCAGATATTCCTAAACAATTGATTGATTCAAAAGAAAGCAGATAAAAATCCAAATACTGATTTCGAATCCTCCAAAGGATTCAGCTAAAGAACTATCCAAGATCTGACACCCTAATTGTCCCAAAAATTATCCCTTTTTTTCCCGAATTTTAGAAATGCGGATCCTTTCACAGCACATAAGATGCATCTACAGTGATTTCTAGGGCAAGGCAAGAATCGATCACCGACCTCGGCGGCGAGGTACTCGAGGACTGCAGAGAGGTATACGGGAGCGCCGGCGCCGACGCGGTCGGCGTACTTCCCGGCCTTGAGGAAGCGGGCGATGCGGCCGACGGGGAACTGGAGACCTGCCTTCTGCGACCGTGAGACCGATTTCGTCGCCTTGGCCTTGCCGCGCCCGCCCTTGGTCGATCCCGAGGAGCTCATCGTCGTCGGGGTCGTAGTTTGGATCGAAACCCTAACCCTAGAGTGGAGGAGGAGAAGGGAGTGGATCGATACCCCAACCCTAGAGAGGAAGAGGAGAGGTGGAGGGGGTAATGGATTGGAAACCCTAACACGAGAGAGAGAGCGGGGTAGAGGCTTTGTTTTTGGGAACGAGATGATCGGAAGTATTTATAGGGAGGTGATGAGGGGAGGAGTTTGAAAGGGTGCTTCGCTCTGATTGGTCGGAATGGGCTGTAGCGGATCGCCAACGTGGAGCGAGATTATTGGTTCAGCTGTACTCGGAGAACGAATTGGTCGATGCACCGGGCATCTTCCCACATTTCATACACCGCCCACTAAAATTGAAGTTATACCGTTCAATCAAAAAGTTTCACATTTCAACAACAAAAAAATTTATAAAACATTATAAATAGTATCTTACATGCCACGATGAAATTTATTTGGAATATATTCTATGTGATATAATTGTTACCATAAAGATTTTTAATAATATGTCTATGAACTTTTTTAAAAAATACTTCATGAATAAAATAATAATAGAAATGTAAATTTGAAAAAAATAAAAAAAACTAAAATACTTCTCATTCCATGGTGCAAGTATGCAAACGACTGATTCTAGTCCTTGATAGGAACCACTCCCAAATTTTTTACATTTCAAACTCAAATTAGATGTAATAAATGATTCGGCGGATAGACTTTTCTATTTTGGTTATTGGTGATTAGCTTGAAATAAAGCATGAAGGGCGAATGCTATGTCATTTTCTTGGACAAAAAAAGTTGATAAAACTAATAACAAGTTATCACTTTCGCGCCACAAATGTTCCTAGCACATTTTACATTGAAACAAATTGAAACTAAGAGAGCTAGTTTAACTCCACATTAAGCTCAAGAATCATTTTCAGTAACGCCAGAAACATATTTCACTCTCCAAACAGGTAGGACTTGTTTGGTTCACCTGTTTTGAACTTCGAAATCAGAATAAGATTTATTGATTCTGATAATTATGGTTTATTTTATAAAAATTAGATTGCAATTTTCATTCCACTCTGAAAATGAGAATGACCAAATCTATTTATAACCCAATTCAATTTTGAATTTTGGATTTGTCTATTGCAAAATAAACTACTCAAAACCTTTTCTCACAGGCACCCTTTGCTCCTCTTCCATCATCACTCTCTTCTAACTTAATCACTAAATATGCAATAATCAAAAGCATTAAGCAATCCATCAGCAGCTAAAGCTGTTAATTTTATGACACTGAAAATTAAATAAAGGCTACATAATCTTCTTGCATGAACCCCAGCTGTGAAACTGCTAATAATTTCCTACCTTCCTAATATTTCTAAGAATTATTGGTTTTACATCTCATAAGCTATCACTTTAAGAGGAATACAACATGGTCTTTCCAGAAGGAAGCAGGTAAGAGCAGAGCGAAAAAATAATGAACAAACAATACAGAAAAAGGAGTTTTCAGTAGACTTTCTTTAACTTAAAAAATTCAATGCGAGATCGGGCTATCTTTATAGACCCTGCCGTCCTTTTACGTCCGACGATGAACTGGAGTAGCCGTGGCTTGAGCGCTTTCTCTTGTGAGTCTTCCACGTCACGATATTGTTTTGCCAGCTACTATTAACAACCTCGCCTACTACTTCGCCTTCACTGTCGTCTTTCTCGGCGACTCCACCTTGTAACTTTTTCAAAGTTTTACTCGATATGTTTTCACTGTTCTCCTCGCTAGCGACAGATTCATGCGCGTCGGAAGGGTGCTCTTTCCTCTTCACCTTAGCAGCCAGCTTCGACAAGTCCTCCCCTTCCTCCACAGCCTTCATCCACTGGATATCACTCAATAAATCAGCATATACCACCTCCTTACGCTGCCTCCTTCCGCTAATTTGATTGCTTTGGGCATCTGGGCTTAGGGTTTCTTTTGCTTTATTTTCGGTGTTTTTTGGGAATACCCATTCGGGCACTTCGTTTTCCTCCATTAGCCTCGATCTGTATCTTTCCCTCTGCCGCCTCTCTTCATCCATCTTCTCAAACAGCCAGAACTCCTCTTCATTACGTGCCGCCAGACGATTAATCTCACGTTCGCTCGGGACGTCAGCTCCCAGAGCGCTCGTTCCTCTCCGCATGATCTCTTGCAACAGCTCTCGCCTGTCCTGTGCTGCAAAGAGAAACAAGAACGAACACTTCAGATCACTGATTTATATAATTTATTTCTCCCCTTTTCATTAATTAAGATAATTCAAGGTTAAAATTTTGCGAATTTGCTCTTTTCCTTTTGGAAGTGTTGGCAGATTGTTTGCAAACTCTAAAAATATGGATTTTATTTGCTTTTCTCAACTTCTTTGTTTCTCTACACCGAGAATTTGAAACCGATCAACAATATAAATAATGAAAAAGCCTGTAGATGCAATTCAGTCTGCCTTAATAAGAACACCAACCTGTGGAGGTAGTGTTAAACAGCCCAGCCTGGATGACCTTTGCATCAATACCCATCTTCTGTTTCGCACGATCCAATATCTCCTCTTCGATCGAGCCAACACTAACCAACACGAAAACCCTAACTTCCTTCTTCTGCCCAATTCGATGGGCTCGATCTTCCGCCTGTTGGTCCATTTGAGGGTTCCAGTCACTATCAAAGATAATAACAGTATCTGCAGTCTGCAAGTTCAATCCGAGACCACCAGCTCGTGTGCTCAATAGAAACATAAAATAGGGAGAGTCTGGCGCATTGAACTGTCTAAGCAATGCCCCTCGCTCTTCGGTCTTCGTCGACCCATCAAGTCGAAGGTACTTAAAATCATATAGTTGTAAGTAGATTTCTAAGATATCAATAAGACGTGTCATTTGGGAGAAAAGTAGAATTCTGTGACCGGTTCTTTGGAGCTTTGGAAGTAAACGATCCAACAATTCGAACTTCCCTGAAGCTCTAACAATTTGTTCCTTCTGCCACATGTTATATTCTCCTACAAATAGGTAGGGATGATTGCAACACTTCCTGAGCTGCATTGACAAATTCTGGAGAGATTTTGATTTTATGCCTGCGAAGAGTCAAATGTGGCCCTCAGCATGAAACGAATATGAGATTTTTGCATATATATATATATATATATAGCAGCAAAAACTTCTAGGTAAATTACAAACCCCTGAAGAATCTGAATTTTCATAAATAGCCCCCCAAAGTGCAGTTTCTTACAAAACAACCCGTAAGTTGGGGAATTATACATTCACATCCAAAAGATCTTTTTAAGAGGGGCATTTTTGTAAGTAAAAGAGGTATATATAACAAACTATGTGTGAAAATTCAGATTTCATGGAGATACAGTGCAAATAGATAATTTACAAGAGTACATGTGTTACGATAAGTAAACATGCCACTGAATATTTAGACTACAAACAAATTCAAAATAAATGCCAGCATAATGTACAAACTGAACTTAATCTTTGAGAAAGTCATCCAAATCGGGCAGAATAGTTAAGCAGGTCTAACTTACCAGATTCTAGTCCAACCCTCCCCAAGTCAGTGACCTGCTGGTAATATGCTTTTTGCCAAGCAGACATGTCGCATTTAAGTATTACTTGTGTTTTCCCAGGAAGATACTTTTCAACTTCATCCTTTTTCCTTCTCAGAAGAAAGGGCCGTATAACCTGAGTTAAACAGATTGTAATTATCACAAAAAGGACACAAAGAGAGGCTTGCAAAAGCACCCAAAAGAAAAAGTTAAAAAAAGAAGAAAGTATTAGTAATCTCACTTGATGCAAACGGCGAATAATCAGTAGCTCTTCCTCATCATTGAGAGATACATCGCATGCAAATGGTGCATTAAACCATTCCTCAAAATTTTGTACGGAATTGAAGATGTGGGGAAGAAGAAAATTGAGCAATGACCAAAGCTCCTGCAAGCTATTCTGTATTGGGGTGCCGGTCAACAGAAGTCTACGACGAATACGATAGCTGCAAGAAAACAAAATTACGATTTAATATTTAGAAAATATAAAAAATAAAACACATTTATTAAATAATTGAATATTATCAACAATGATTAAAACAAGATTAACCAAACTAGGAGCCAAACTATTGAGAACGATAATGGAGAGAGTTCTTACAAGCCATTCAATTAAAAGAATGGATTAAGATTATATGAACAGATATTCATAGGTTAAAAAGAAAAAAATAAATAAAAGGAAATGCCAAAACAGATGCTGCATGCAAGCTGAAAGAACACACAAAAACAAGGCTAGTAGTGACGTTTCGAAGAGGATTAGCACAATTAAATAGTTTGAAGTGTCAAATAGCTACCAACGGTCAAGCAAAATTTTAGTTGCTAAAAGACAGTGGAGGGCACCATATTCTAAACATAAACTGACAAATTACGTCTTATATTCATAAAATAGGGGTATGGTGCCTTACTACATACATTCTTATATCTAATCAAAAGCTTCGTTTTTGTCATCAAGCAGGCAGATTAATATGGTTTCTACTCTAAATTTATACCACTTTCGAGTTTTGAGTTTTAAATAGAAGTCAAAGGAAAACAGAAGTAAGAAATATTTAGCAAAAAATAGAAGAAAAACTGAATTTTTTAACCAAAGTTTATCTACACAAGAAAAAATGAATAAGCGAACAATAACATACCCTGTAACTATCGTGCGTGAAAGAGCACATTCATGGTTTTTAAGCCGATGCCCTTCGTCCACAATCATATAATGCCAGTGAATTTTCTTCAGGAACTTTTTATCTTTCATTATCAGATCATAGTGTGTGAGCAAAACATTATATTTCCCTTCTCCGAAATACTCTTCTCTTATTCCCTTCCTCTCTTCTGGGCGCCCATCATATAATAGTGTAGTAATACTGCACAATGAAAGCAAATCAGGACGTTCCTTATTTAAAAGATGAAAAGATAGTAAACATATTATGCTTCATAGATTGAAAGAAAAACCTTGGTGCCCAAGTTGAAAATTCACTAAACCAATTTGGTAATACTGCTTTTGGAGCAATTATCAGGTGCGGTCCAGTGACACCCTTGTGTTCCATCAAGTAAGCAATCAAAGCTATGGTTTGAATTGTCTTTCCGAGACCCATTTCATCAGCAAGAATGCCATTTAGATTGTTGTTGAACAGGGAAAGCATCCATTGAAGTCCTTCTAACTGGTAAGGCCTTAACTCTCCACCCTGAAGCATAGTAGGCTGCTCTGTCACCTGCAAAAATAGTTAAAAAAACAAAAAAAGAAAAGCATTAAACTGTCTATTCAGTAGATTAAGTTATGATCATAGTGGTTGTACGCCAGTATGATAGGATAGGGAAAATGATAGGGGAGGGAAAATGAGTGCCAAATAAACTAAAGGTATAAAAGGATTAAAGAAGATCCTTCAAATTTCGAACCAGCGGCTCAGTTTGTGACAAAGGATCTCTAGAAGATAATTCGTAGCACAACAATATTCCAATAATGGAAAAAGAAAACCACTAAAAGAAAAGAAATCGTTCTTTTCTTTGATATGTCCGTGCGGAATAGCAAGGCATTTAATAGGTGACCCAAAGCTGGACAGTAATCTACTTTTCATCAGTAGAATCTGATGCAAATTTCACAATCAATAATAATTGAGTGACCAAAGCTTATTAAGAGTTTAAGGGAACAAAAGAGGGAGAAATGTATAATTCTGTGTTTTAAATGAAGTTCAAATATTAGCAATATGGTATAGAGCAAACGCATACAAAGAAAGTTTGCGCACAATTCAAGGCTAGGGGCTTTCACTTAAATAAAAGTAGGGGAAAACAACATATGTATGGCATAAATTATTCGTACAAGGAAACTGAAAAAAACTAACAAAGTATACCCATGATAAGTGGAGTATCCAATGGACTGAATAAACAGGATTCTCATAGTTGCAGGTTTTCCTTCTATATAATGCTATATAGATAATGCCTTCTGGAAAACGACCAGGAGTAAAAGTTCCCTATTGTAACCCTCAGCTAGTGCCACAAAAGTGCGCAAACTGGAACTATTAAAACTAAGATCATCCATCTGTTATGTGCATTCTTATACTCTACCTTGCAGGAAAAGAAATATTTTTCAGCAGCAAGAAAAATTGACTTAAAAAGCTGAATTTCACATATGCTTTGTTAGTTAAAATGGTAGTTCTACAACAACTCAATAGTTAAATACCATCAAAACTATTTCCAATCTACCTTGTCTGTTGGTTATAAAAAAAGAAGAGATATAGAATAGCCTCTTGGAAACATCTTTTTATACCTTCTCCTGAATAGCATGAACAGTGGAATGGTACTGCCGTTGGCCTTCAAGCAAATCGTTACCCTTTCCATTTTGTGCAGAATCAGTATTGACAACATCAATCTCATCATCTAGCTCCCCTGGGGTTTCACTCTTGGAGACAGAGACTTGCGAAGGATCATCAGACTCAGATTCTTTTAACGAGACCCCACCAAGATGTTCTGCGTCCTTTTGCCTCTGCACAGCTGCTCCAAGGCGAACAAGAAGATCATTTGTTTTTCCAAGAAGCATTTTCAACCGCTCATTCTTGCTCTCTTCTACCATTTTCATGTATGCTTCTTGGTCATCTGCTTTTAGCGCTTGGAACCTTAACTTCTCAGCACGAGTAATGCGTTGTCTTGCCCTTGCATGCCATGCCTAGATTACAAACAAGAACATTAGAAATGTTTTAAGCAACCAAAGAACCACTAGAAAAGTAGAAGGAACGATCTTATTGAATGTTATATCATATTAAATGTTATACAAAGTAAAGGAAAGATCATATTAAATGTTATATCAATCAAGATCACGAATTCTTGAAAATTTTCTAGATAGCACTAAAGCAGGAATCTCAGACCATTAGGGCATTCACGAGGCACAGTTGGGCAGTAGATTGTGAGATTTTATACACAGCTGTCTAATTGTCCTTAAGCCTGACCTTTGGAAAGGCTCTCCACTCTAGAAAGCAGAAGCTTCCAGAAACGAGGCTTTTGGGCAAAACAGCTTCTCTACTTTAGATGCTGGTCTGTTTTCTAGAGAAAACAAGGCGATTGAAAGGCAGAAGCCTCTCTTTTGAATTGAAACAATTGCTAGAATTGAAAAATTATGAATGGCAGCGTGTAGAACCAGAAAGTAAACAAGCTTGAAAACATGTAGTCACACCTGAACTCCATCATTCCTCTGCTTCCGTCGTTTCAACACAGCTGCTGTTTGTAGCTGAAACTCACGAGCAGCATTGAGAATTTCTGCAAAAAATTTCCTCTTTTTCATCTCAATCTGGTTCTTTTCTTCCTCTTCCAGTCTTGACATTCTCTGCAGTTTGACCATTCAATAACAAATATAATGAGTTCCCACTTTCAAGTAATATAACTAATAGGAATTTACATATATATCCCTGCAAAGCCATTTATACACATATATACCCCAAGAAAAACCTCAATTTTCACATATAACCCTTGAAACTGCACAGATTTTACAAAAATATCTATATCTTGAATCACAAAAATATCCATAGCTTGAGTTGGAAGAGTCATCCAATTCATTGATTAAAGGTTTTCCAAAGAGGGGTATTTTTTTTAAGTACAAAGCGAATAAAGTTTTTGGAGGGAATATGAGAACTGAGATTTTTCTTGATACATGATAAAATAAATAATTTTGCAGGACTGTATATGTAGATAAACAATACTGCCAGACGATCATGATAAAACAAAACCTCTGTGTATCTCTTCCTTCGATGACGTTCACCAACATCAATAGCAAAAGAATCTCCAATCCCATACATGCTAAAAGGATATTGCACCCGCATCATCCCCCAGTCAAATAATTGCCTATCAGGATATGCACATATATTGTGTAACCAATACTCCGCACTCACATCAGATCGCACCTTCCTCTGCAGTTCTAATAACTGGAGCCATGTAGAAATATTTCAGTGCAGGTATAAGAATAAGTCACTACTATATCCTCTACATGTCTAAAACAAATAAGGTTCATTTAAATCAAAAGAAACAAAAAAATCAATCTTTGCCATATTTCCGCAAGATATAAAGTACAGAATGGCCTTTATGTTTGCCAGCAAACTTTAAGACAAATCCTTGAAACTTTCCATGCAGCATGGGTATTAAAAGATTTATAATTTCCAATAGTCTGTTTGGGCACTTACGAAACAAATTATTGATTCGTGGTACGTACTTGCATATATTGTAAAGAGCATTAGTGGACAAAGAATGAGACAAAGCTGTCTGAAACTTGCACAAATTATCAAGAACAATAGTTCTTCAGAATCTATGCTATGCAATTGTTAAAGAGAATACATAGATGTAGATCATTCACTAAAGCAATTACCTTCAAACCATATAATTCGAGCAAGCACTTCATTTGCAAGTCTTCGCCCCTATTTGATGGTAAAGCTGGTGCACCAGACAAACAGATATTAGCAAATGATATAAACTGTGAAATAGCCGTTATACTCTAAAAGCTTAAGCTGATAGAGAATGGTGTTTAAATATTTCTATATTTAACACTCCCCCTCACGTCTGGGCTCGAGACTTTTTGTAAGCCCATGACGTGGATTTGAATTAAATGGGAGAAAATTAATAATATTAGGAGCCTGGCATGACTCGAACTCTGGACCTCCAGCTCTGATACCATGTGAAACAATCTTTGTACTCTAAAAGCTTAAACTGAATAGAGAACGGTGTTTAAATATTTTTATATTTAACATAAACTTTGGGCAAAACTATATTTTCCTACCTTCTTAGGATTAGAGCACAGAAACAATAAAAGCATATGAAACAGATGCTAAACGACAAAACAAGCATTATTTCATTGATTTAATTTGAGAAAACAAAAAGATCCCCAATATAAATCTCTAACGAACTGATGACAAATTATTAGTATGCTAAGAACATCTGGACAAAGTAGCTGGAGTTGTCAAAGGTAGCTATGAGTAAGACTAACAGAAATGTAAACTGGTCTACAAACAGAATCATATGAGTAAAATTTTCCCACAAATCTATCTTAAAATACAGCTAAATTGAAAATTTGTCAATGCCAGCTCATTATCTCATATATTGCCATTTCTGTTCAAACTCTATTTAGCCCTGAAGTCTCTCTTTTGAAACCTCCAACATAAATATGTGATCAGAAGGACAGCAACAGAAAAACTTATGCCCAAACTTTTTATTGTTCTGCTAAAACTTTCAATCATTAGTCTCCTTCAGTCTTTCAAGGTTTTTTTTGAGATGGACCCTACTTTATTTCTTACCACATGCTGATTTTTTTTTTCTCCCTCTTTTGTTGCTTTATCCCATAGTTGATCAGTCACTTACCTCGTTTAATTTAGAACATTAATTGAATTACCCTACACTGTTGGTTAATGGCCATACATATATCACAAGTTCACAATCTAATTTAATCTCATTTCTTAAGTTCTTAACCATTCAACAGCAGCTAAAACGGATAAATTCTCGTATTCAGTGGTGTATTTTACTACAATTACATGCTTCAAATAGATGGAGCATGAAATCACTTCACAAAACAAAGATCGGCACTGAGAAACACCCATGCATCTATCGCGTAGAAATATGTCCCAGTTTGAAAGCACGAAGTAAATTATGGAGGTGAGTACAATTCCATTAGCTCAAGATATCAACAGTATGGAGTACATGTGAAACATCAAAATCAGATTAAGCATCATAAGTATATATATATATATATATATATATAGAGAGAGAGAGAGAGAGAGAGAGAGAGAGTAAGTCTCCTGTACTTTCGAAAGTACGAAGACATCCGTGCTTGTAAGTTGTTTTCGATGATAAGACATCCGATTCAACGATCAACTCCGTTAAGTATAATCTACCATATTGGAACTATCTAGAAACCAAATTTTATAATTTTTTGACATCATTTACCAAGCGATCAAAATGTCTCAAAAATGACCATTTTAACGGCCGATGTGGCACGTTTTTAAGTTCAACGGTGTAGAAGTATCCAAATTACATAAAAATTTAATAGAAAATTCTACTTAACATCAGTAGCAAGATCAATACTTCCGATTTAAAATTAGAGTCCTTTATCGCTATTTTTTATGATATTTTTATTTTCAGCCGTTCATTTTGAGGCTACTCGTTCACTAGACAAACGAAGTCAAAAAATTATGAAATTTGGTTTCTAAATAGTTCCAATAGCGTAGATCAAGTTTAACGGAACCAATCGCCAAATTGAATTTTCCATCATCGAAAACAACTTACAAACACGGAGGTCTCCGTACTTTCGAAAGCATAGGAGCCTAGCTCTATATATATATATATATATAGAGAGAGAGAGAGAGAGAGAGAGAGCGACAGGCTCCTATCCTATCTATAGTACCGGGGTTCCGGTATTATAGTCTTGTTTTCAACCTTAAAACATTCAAATCAACGAACCATACCGTTAAAATTGATCTAGGGTATTTGAAGTTTTCAGAAATAAAATTTTATAATTTTTCGACATAGTTTACTTTATGATCAAATCATTTCAAATTTGTCAATTTTCAATGGCTAGTATGGCGAGTTTGTAGTTTAACGGTGTAGAAGAATCTAAATTTATTCAAATTTTGATAAAAAATTCTTTAAACTATCTAGATCAAGATCAACATCCTTGATCTTGAATATAAAAGTTCTATCCTCAAATTTTAAAGATTGTTTAATTTCAATCGTTCATTTTGACATGATTTACTTACTAAGTAAACCATGTCAAAAAAATTTAAAAATTTATTCCTAAAAACTTCATATATCATAAATCATATTTAACGGTGTGGATCGTTGATTTGAACATCCTAAGATCGAAAACGAGACTATAGTACTGAAGATCCGGTACTATAGATAGTATAGTAGCCTAATTCTCTCTCTCTCTCTCTCTATATATATATATAGAGAGAGAGAGAGAGAAAGAGAGAGAGAGAGCTAAGCTTTTATGCTTTTAAAAGTACCAAGTTATTGGTACTTGTAGATTTTTGGCCATTGGATTAAGGGATGTGTGGTTAGGATGATGTGGGATCCCTAGGGTTGAGTGGGTGGGTGGTTAGTTGAATAGTATAATTTAACAGGTGGAAATGATCAAAGAGGTAGATCTAACGGTAAAAAATTTACAAGCACCATAGCTAAGATCGAAAACGAGACTATAGTACCGAAACTCCGGTACTATAGATAGTATAGTAGCCTAATTCTATATATATATATATATATATATATATAGAGAGAGAGAGAGAGAGAGAGAGAAAGAGAGAGCGCTAGATTCCTATGCTTTTAAAAGTACGAAGTTATTGGTACTTGTAAATTTTTGGCCATTGGATTAAGGGACGTGTAGTTAGGATGATGTGCGACCCCTAGGGTTGAGTGGGCGGTTGGTTGGTTGAATAGTATGATCTAACAGATGGAAATGATCAAAGAGGTAGATCTAACGGTAAAAAATTTGCAAGCACCAAGTGCTTGGTGCTTTTACAAGCACCATAGTCGGACTCTCTCTCTCTCTCTCTCTCTCTCTCTCTCTCTCTCTCTATATATATATATATATATATCGAAACATGCTTGATGTAACAATACGAGGAATATTGAAAGTATAACCTTCAAGCTCGGAAAGGCGATGTTGGATGGAGCTATTAAAACGACTTTCCTTTGATGTTCTCAATGCCGAACAGGACATACGACTTTCTTGTTGCCTACATATTGCATCTTCAAGCTCTTTTATCAAAGTACCACTAGTTGAAACCCCATAGATCTGCATAATCCTGATGAATGTTAACAAACTAAATTGAAAAATGAGACATCGTAACTATCTAGATCACAAGATATCCACAACATAAACATATGCGTTTCAAAAGATAGTGAATCTGTAATCAATTTTTAATTCATCAAATACATATAGCAACATTAAGAAATCCACAAAGGAATGCTTGTGCTTGAACAAATTCCTCGCACAAAATCAATGGATCAAACTAGCCTAACCATCGACCGACCCTTAAGTGCTAAGGCCGCCTTGCCACAGTCAAGGGATGTTCCCACAAGGGTAGAGAATGGGATTTAATATGTGTCATCAAAAAACTGAATCAACTCTCTAACAAATGATAGCTCGGTGCCAAATTAGTTTCACAAAACCACTCTTGTTATGAACTAGCTTATTAGCATTGTCTGAAGTACAATGGTCCAGTTACTCACTCTTGACAGTTGTGTAATACACCAGCATAATTGTCCCAAACAATTCACTCCCTTAACAGTCTGACAGAGCAAGATAGAGACCCAAAATCTGGTATCAAAAGGCAAAGCATAGCTACAAACTAAAAGCATATATTCTCCAAACGTGCAACACGCGAAAGCAAAGAAAAATTTTCTAAACACCATATCGTATATCGTACAAGTTCAAACAACGAACGCATGTCCACACTCTCGCCACCTTAATTCTCTGCCAAGAGTTAAACCCTAATTAATTCTTAATTGATTGGTCTAATATCGACCAACAGATGACCAATTCAATATGTTCGCCAGTACATGCAACATGGAAGTTAGTTCCTTTGCCACAAAAACATCATCTTTCTACATAACTTCGACTGCTGCAACATGTCATAAACAAGTTTCAATTTGAATCCATGGATTTCAGTCTTCGGAGCAATTATTCAATGTAACTCAACCGAGCTACTCTGACAACATTAATCGACCAGATAATTCAAGAGAAACAAATTCCCCAAAACCCTAGCCGCGATCTTCATCAACAGGACCAAAACCTAACGCATTAACCGCACAGATTCCGACATAAACGCTCAAAGAAATAACGAATAAGGCCAAAAAAAGGAGGAAAGAAGCGCACGTACCGGATCCTCTTCGAGAGGGGCGGCGCCTCCCCCTTCCTCTTCCGCGGCGGCGTCGTCGTCGCCGCCATGGTAGATGGAGGAGACGGCGCGTAGTACGTCGGGGGGAAGGGGGAGGTTGCGGGAGATGAGATTGAGGGCGCTGATGAGCGTCTTCGCCTGATCCACTACGCGATCGGGTAGAGTCGGAGGAGGAGGAGGAAGAGGCGTCGGAGGAGGAGGAGGAGGAGGAGGGTTCTCGAGCGAAGTAGCCATGGATGGCGCTCGATTCCCTCCTGATTCAAATAAAAAGGAGGCAACGGTCGATTTTTATTTTCCTCCTAATTCGAATTTTTTTTTCCTGCTAATTTTTATTTAATTCTTTTTTTTTTTTTTCCTTTCCCCTTCTCTCTTCTCTCTCTCTCTCTCTCTCTCTCTCTCTCGCGCTTGCGAACGAAGTATCGAACTCGCCACCCCCACCCCTTCGCTTTTGTTTTCGCCCTAAAAATAAATAAATAAAAAGAAGCGGAAATATCCGCGTGTCGGGTGTCGGATCCGGACGAGCCCGTTAGCTGGGTAACGGGTTCGGATCCAAACTTTGACCGAGCCGGGTGCCGATATAATTTCGCGAATTTTTAAATAAATTTTGGTTGGGAAAAATGTATTGAGGCCCCTTAACTTTAGCTATTTTGCAAAGTAGTTGCCTAAAGCTATTTTGCATGCCGTGTATATAATCTTGTAAAGTTTTAAAATATCAGAAAAAATTTATTTTTCCTATAATACATTTCTTAATTAAAATTTCTACCAGTACATCAAATTATATAGAATTAGTGTTTGAAAAAAAACAAAAGTACCAAACAGGGCCTAAGTGCCTTTTTTACGAAAGAGAAAAAGCTCAGGGGGCTTTGTACATTTTTCCCTATACGCGCCGGTTTTTTCTTTTTCTTTTTCTTTTATTTTTTTGCCATTTTTTTGGATCTCGAGCGGAGTGGGGGAAGGAGACGAACGAGATGATCCTCGCGGTGCTCTTCGCCAACACCGATGGCAACATCCTCGTCGAACGGTGCGCGTTTCTCAATCAAAACCCTAATTTTGTACTCTTACTAACTCGCAATTGAACCCTAGTATCTAACACGGTCACGCGGTGGATCGGGATCTGGAGCTGTTGGAATCGTTCTGCTTTTTTTTTTTTTTAAGGGGGTGGGGGGATCTAATTTATCGATCCGTAGTTGATTCTTTGTTGTATCCTGTAGAAAGTAGTGGATTATCACGTTTAGCTCTGCAAATGACTTAATTTTTGAATGCATCGCTCGATATTTTATATATGTTGTCCATTTGTTCACTTTTATGATCGCTGTGCTCTTAAAAAAATGGTTTTTTTAAAAACTCTTTTTAAGGATTTGGAATTTAGAGTTCATATAGAATGATATGAGAGATAGAGTGTAAATATTAGAGATGAAAAATGTGTCTGGGAATCACTAGAACTAAACACAAGTTTCACGAATTTATTCATTCGTTTCAGTTGAAATTGAGTTCATGTGATAGGAAATTGTTTACTGTACTTGTTTTCTGGTGTTATATTATGTGTCATTGGGATGCTATGATGAGTTTGTGTTGGATATTATTACCAATACTTGGTCGATATCTATTGGAATGATCCTGTAACTCAGTTCATAAGGTTTTTATAGTTCTTATATGCGGTAGAGGAACTAATTATTTGGGTAGTTCATTTATACAATCGACTGTAATGTTCAGTTACGAATGTTTCCTTTGTGATGTTATAGACCATGAAATTGAATTTATCCTATTGCAGCTTTCATGGAGTTCCTGCTGAGGAGCGGCTTCATTGGCGCTCTTTTTTGGTGAAGTTGGGAGCTGAGAATCTCAGAGGAGCGAGAAATGAGGAGCTTCTAGTTGCTTCACACAAGTATGTTAATTTCATGTTATCAAGTTTGTGAATTAGAGTTATAATATCATGCATTTCTTCTTTTGGTCTCCTTACTGTTCATGGTAGCGTTTTTATCAATTAGTCGGAAATTTTATATCTGAGATTGTTGGATATATTGTTCTGAAGGGATGTATCTGTTGTTATGGAACAGCAGCAATAATTTCTGAAAATTTGCATTGAAAGATAAGGAACTAGGTTTAATTGTTGGGAGTCATATCATCCACATAATATAACAACCGGATTAAAGGTCTATCTTTTTTCTTTCTTTTTTTTTTTGGTTCTTAATGTGTCGAACTGTTATTCTGCACTAAACTATTATATCAATTCTTTCCTTTTTCTGGTGAAGTGCCTGCGGGCTTGCATCTAGCAAGGGAAGCATCAACAAGAATTTTATTCGCTGCATTCTGCTAGCTTGAAACAAACTAAAAACATGAATTAGTTTAACCTTTAATTAAGAAGACTAGATCTGTTTTGGCAAATAAGACTATATAATAGTGGTAGATGTATTTTTAAAAAAAGACAACAGAGCGAGCCGGAGAACAAGCTGGATTGACAACCATAATAAGATTCTAGCTATTGCTGTTCAGGTCTAGATAATTCAAATGTGCACGTTTCCTCATCATCATGATTGAATGATGACATGTCAACTTGGCATCAGGGTAGTCCTATGCCCTGACAGAACCGGGAAAAGTAAAGAATTGACTTTGGCTCGTCGAACATTGTTTTCTTCTCACACTGAAGGGCTTAACGCATGCAAAGAATGGGTTAGTATCTTATAGTAGAAAATCTTGGAAATGGGCAAAAATTCCCTGGACATTCTCAGGGTAATAATTCTTCAATATAAAGCTCAAACTGCTTTATATTTTATTTTGGAAGCTCAGTAGGTACCACACAGTCTTAGTTAATGTGGTTTTAGTTTGTTTAACTTTCTTAAAGGCACTTCATTCTCCCAGTGGCTTCATGTTCTTTACATCATTAACTCAACTCCAAACTCTTTTCAGGTCTGTGTATATTGTCTACACCATGCTTGGGGATGTCTGCATATATGTTGTTGGAAAGGATGAATATGACGAGCTTGCTTGTGAGTGTTTTCTTTGTTTTCTTTTGGCTCTCGTAGGTTTTCTTTCCCGAAAAAAATCTCATGTTTTTTTTTCTCCTCTTTTTTATTACACCTAGTGTCGGAGGTGATTTTTGTCATCACATCAGCAGTCAAGGACGTATGCGGGAAACCTCCAACCGAACGCCTCTTCCTCGACAAATATGGAAGAATTTGCTTATGCCTCGATGAAATTGTTTGGAAGGTACTCTCTAGCAACAAATTGTTCTCTTTTCAATATTCAGCTCGTTATGAAACTTAATAAACGATGAATATTTGTTGCTTAAAGACAGACGTGTGCATCTTGCTGCAATGAATTTCTAACTTATGATTTTCCTGTTGATAAAGGGGATGCTGGAAAACACTGAGAAGGACAGAATCCGAAGGTTGATAAGGTTGAAACCTCCTGTGGAGCCATGATCTCAAGGATCCTTGGAATTTACGTCTTCATGCATTTCTAGGCCATTTCTTGTTTCCTGGCATCGGCATTTCTCCTTACCTTTTGCGTTTGTTTAAAGATCTTGTAACTAGTGATCGATATTTCTACTCTCCTGTAATGATATATAAATCAAGTTCCTTTTATAGACATCGGTAGTGAGTAGAATCGCTGGAATGGAATATTTCGAGGGTTGGAGGCAATATACTTTCCTGTTTGCATTTCTATGTGAAAATAAGTATACTTTTAACAAATTTTTGTATGCTGTTACTTTGATTGAAGGGTTTTATTTATGCTTATTGGCTCAAAGTTCTTGTGAGACAATTGAAGATGTTGGAAGATGCAGACTCAATTTGGGGGGGATGTTCAAGTAGGTTTGTTAGAAACCTTTAACTGCAAAAATTCACTACAATTAAATGTAAATTGGTAAAATCTTGTTATGTAGTTGGTTAAAATTGCTTTTGAGTACTAGAAAAACAAGTTCTTGTTTTTATTGTTTTGTAATTTTCTGAATCTTAAGAACTCTACTTGAATCTTAACTGCATATAGAAGGGCTTTTTCTCATTTAATGTTTTTTAAAAAAGAGAAGGGTAATTTATCCTTATTTTTCGACTTTGTTTACATGAAGTAATGACATTGTTAAATAATTTAAACAAGGTGATAAATGACATAAAAAATAGTGAAATGCAATTCAGCAAAGGCTAGTGCTCTATCACCTCTTCCTGCTCCAAATGCACCAAAAATTTCCTTTCATCAAAATTAAGAACTTCCTCTTATTCTGACCTAGTTTTTAGCTAACCATTGTAAACAAAGGTGGTGAAAACTGACCCAACCAGACCCTGACCCAACCCAACCCATCTCTCGAAAACGTAACCCGACCCAACTGGACCAACTAGGGTTTGACGCGAAACTTGAAAGACCCAAAATTGTCGCCATCCAAAGATTAAATGAACTGACTACTAGATAACTAAAAGACAAATTAAATAGTCCGAAAACCGAAATACGAACATGCTTGAAAACTCTATGTAATCTAAACTCCAAACCATATAAGACCTGAACAATCCGAATTAACTGTAACATGATGTGACTTGAATCTGAGCAACAAAAAATCTCCAACAACCAAAACTAATCTGAAATTGAAACAATTCTGGTAATAGAGACCTAAAGTCGGAAGTGACTGAAACACGAAATAATTCAAACTTGAAATCACTTAGCCTGAACTAAACCACTATAATTGACACTTGTATTTTTGTGTTCAGTGTACAGTTTAGGTGGAAAATCAAATAAAATTCTGAATTCAACTGTTTCTTTTTTTTCTTTAAATAGTAAAATAGTATATTAAATAATTACTTTATATAAAACAAATATTGACAAAGAATAAAAAGCTGGAGTAGCTCAGTTGGTTAGAGCGTGTGGCTGTTAACCACAAGGTCGAAGGTTCAAGCCCTTCCTCTAGCGTTTTAAATTTAAATATTTTTTGAATCTTTCACAAAAAATTTCCAATCTTTCTAATTTAAATGTTTAAATTGGTCTTTTCCCGTGTCAGCAATGAAACTTAATTTGAATTGCTTATTAGTTTTTCAGCTTTTGGAAATAGGGGAATTAAATTTAAATTAACATTTTATATAAACTATTCTTCTGCTTCTAAAAATCACTGCTGTAATATGTATATATAATCTACCAAGCACTTCAATCTACTTTTTTTTTGCTAAATTCGATCTTGTTTGCTGGCACATCAAAAAGGTTAAAAGAGACTGATTTGAGATCACAAATGCAATAATATATTTATATGTAGCCAACAGAAGGATAAAAAATGTTGATTATTAAATAAAAAAATCTTTACCATAAGAAATCTTTTCTTTTTTTCTTTTCTTTTCGTTTTTTTTTAAAATGTTAGCAGCTTGAATGGTTTATATCAGCAAACTAAATTTAGACTATCATTTTCTGAACCTTTACTTTTTACACTTTTTGCAAATCACTACTCCAATGCGTATTTCATCCATCTTCCCCTTCAATCTACATTATTATAATTGTGTTTTATAAACTCAAAATTCTATGAGATTGAATGAACCTGCCTATGGCAAGAGGTTTGGCATTCTATATTACTTGGATTTTATTAGGCAAACAGAAAATTAAAACATAAACAGTAACCTTTTTTACATTTTTTTTGTTTTCAAAGAAGAGAAGGGATTATTATTTTGTAACTACTCAAAGCACATTAAAATCTCAAAAGAAACTCCCAGTGCTATCTCAAAAGAAACTCCCAGTGCTATAAACTAGTTTTACTTACAAACTTGTGTTTCAAAAGAACAACACTTCCCAAGCCTCTCCCATAGCAGTATTATACAAGCAGATCCAAGAAGAAAAAAAAAAAAAACAAAAGAAAAGAAAGGTGTTATATGATAAACCACCTTTCATAGCACAGTAAAATTACAGCCAAAGATCATCAGAAGTACCCCACTTTCGCCGAGAAGAAGAAAAAACACATACATAAGAACTGCTGAAACAAAGACATAAATATAAATTTATGCTACTTCCCCAGGCCCTCTAAAACAAAACAAGCAAAATAAAGCTACCCTTTATCACCCCAAAAAACAACCCTCAAATCAAAAGGGAGAAAAAACAAAGAAAAAGAGAAAAGGGTAATAAATAGTACAACCTAATAATCATTTCTAGCTTTCTATGTAGCACCGCGCACTTTTTAACGCGCTTTCTAAGTTAAAACATCTCCATGGCATCCTCCCCCATTCTCTCCAAGTCTTCCTGAGATAACAGTGTCTTCTTGACACCTCCTCCCGTCTTATCGTACGGTTGGGCCATCCTCCGAAGGAACTTTGCCAGCAAAAAGATCAATTTAAATGGTTAGGGGGAAAAAGAAAACAAAAAAAAAAACCGATATCATGGTACAAGCACAAAGTATTAACAATGAGCGGAGGCGCAGAGTTCAATTCTTAGCAAAATGTAAAAACATGAATGTTAAAAAGTTGCAGTTGCTTAAAATTTGCAGTTCCTTCCGAGCATGGGGTGGAGTTCATGGAAAGTTCAATGCTGACCCCATAAAAGTGCTTAAACTCGGTGTGATTTGAATATCATAAGACACCTCATGTAAGGTTATACCAATAAACTTGTATGCATATTTTCTTATTCTATAATACTTCGGTACTCAAGTCAAAATCCTAGTTCGGATACACACCTCGCGTGCAATGTGCAAAGCCATGTCTGTGCTTAGATTTAGGTGTGCATCTCGTAAATGCGATAGTATCCAGCCAGGTAATTTGGAGCGTTTATCATGGCGGCTGTATCTGCATGTAAGAAAAATGAGCATAACATGAGTCATAATGGAAAGAGTCCATTTAAAGATTTGGGCAAAAAGGGGAAAGTGTATGATCAAAAGCAAGAATTATATGTGGCATGCAGACAAATTTATGGGCATATGTATGCTCTTGATACACGCGATGGATATTCCCAGTTGTAAAACGTAATAGTAAGCAACCAAATTAAGTTCTACAGTCACTAATACAAAATTTTTAGAATCACAAGGAATGTGCAAAACTTTATTTATTACTTGAATGTTGAAAGAAATAGGAAGATTGGACCAAAAAGCTATAAGAGTTGTCACTGTAACAGGGACTCCGAATTTCAAACTTCAGTGAAGCATAGAAAATGACACAGAAGATAAGATGTAAAGAAGCTTTACCATTTAAAGAAGCCTCCCTATCCAAAAAATAATATATGAAACCTCCCTATCCAAAAATAATCAATCTTCAATTTCGGTTAATTTTTAATACTTGCAAAAGTCCCTACGAGATTGAAGACATTCATGATGTCAGCTGTTTCAGAACTCTACATCTATGTGCCATTTTCTGGTCAAAAAAAAAAGAAGAAAAATTAGTAGCAAGTTTTGCTGCTTTACTTTTTCCTTTTTTTTACTAAAAGAAATGATGAATCTGCAACTTGTCAAGAATATAAGCAATAGAGAAGTCTATCCCTAGCACCAGTAGAATTTGAGAAAAAACATAAATGGAAAAGTCAGGAATGCCAAACAAGGCCTTAATTCTGTTCCACAACTTCCATTTGATGAAAAAGTACGAATATATGCACAAAGAAAAAAGAAAGAGAGAAAGAAAAGAAAAGAAAAGACTGGTATTTGAGATGCAACCGCTAATTGTATACCTCTTGTCAGCAAATATCATCATCCCATAATCTGCCTTTGAACGGATTACTCGCCCAACACATTGTGCAGCTTGTCTCTGCCATTGTATGCACGGTAAACAACTTCACAATTCTGACAAACGCAAATTAAAATAAAGAGACTATAACTAAGGTTTAATACTTGTATAAAAAGGCAACCCAGCGCGGAAGACTTGGACCATTGTCAAGGTTGACATTGGTCGACCACTTGCATATAATTTAGCTAATCTATGATATTATTTTCTCAATAAATGAGCAGTAATAGAAAGATAAGTCTCCTGGGACGTCATCTCTAAATGGACCTTAACAATCTCATTTAAATGGCATTCAGGAGTCAAAGCACAGTTTCCTACTTTTAGACCTTAATCTATCCAAGGAGGCCCCTCATGGAAAGGGTCTATTAAGAGACTAAATACTAACAATCCACCCCAAAATGTAAAGGTATTTTCATGGTTCAGCTCATGACAACTCAGATTCGGTGAAGCGGCGTTGGCTCTAACCGTGAAAGCCACTCTCTAGTTTATTGGTATAGTGAAGCAGTATTGGGATGTCTCCGCACTTTTATTTTATTTTCTTTCGTGCTTTGGCTTTTATCATTCAGTAAGCAACAATGATGGAACACATACCAATGCGTCAAAAGTAAGGAAATCACCCTCTTTTATTTGAAAAGTCTCACGCAGGTACTCTAACCTAGCAAGCAAAATCCTGCAAAAAAGAAACAATAATTGAAAATCAAAAATAAAATTACAGTACTAAATATGGAAGAAATATGGAAGACTGGAGAATTCCAAGTTCAACTAATTTACATCAACAAGAATTGGCATTCTTTGCAACTAAAGCACATATAAGTGTGCTCCATGACACAAATGGTTAAATTTTATTAAAAGAGAAGATAAACATAGCAAAGTGCCCTTGACTCGGAAATTGAAGACAAGCAAGTACAAGATACTACTGAACCTTATTCTTTCACCAATATCCTCTCTTTTTTTCATGCGTAACAAAACCAGTTCTATAGAAAGGTATGTATGGCTCTGAAAGCACTTCCATAGAATACTAAATTGGTGGGATTTGTCATGTAGTTGAAATTAAACAGCCTAAATGTCAGCAAATGATTAAGGAAAAAAAGAAGAAGAAAGAATCAAAGCTGACCTGCTAAGAGTGTATTGGAAAGGAACACCAAACATTATAACAAGTCTGCCATAATGTCGATCAAAATCTATACCTTCAGCCACCTTCCCCCTGTATTGATGCAAATAAAATTAGTTAGATTACTTGCAAAACTAAATATGCACATCTGTGTATTTTCGTACCAAATTATGCTATGTGACAATCTTGCAATAGACGGAAGCAGGAAAATTTTTAGTGACATACAGGCAATAAACAGTTATTGCTAATTATTGCTAAAAAGACAAATGTAGAAGGAAAAAGAAGCTATTCTTAACCCTGAATTTAACATATAATGGATGAATATTTTCTGTAAAGACGATTACTCACTTTTATTTTAACAACTAGTGTTAAATGTGTAAAAACATATTACAGAAGGAAATTACAACAGCATGGCTACAGTACCCAGTTATGCATATTGCAGAGGCTTCTATCTACAAGCTGATGCAGAGAACAAATACTGGAATCTATTATACTGTCTTAGATCACTTAAAACTGATCATCTAGGCAATTAAACCTAGTGTCGCATCTAAATAAGTTTTATAAATACAGGTATGGTTATGGCAACAAGAAATAGGAAGCCCAAGTGCCTAACCCTGTTTCTTCTTCTTTTACTTAGTCTAATGATTTTGCAAACAAATCTCCTTTTCTCTCTAAAAGCAACCCTCTATACTAGTGAGTTCTCTTTCCTCATTAACCAATGGAACTGGTTGGCAGATTTCCTGTCTACCACTATCCACAACTCCCAAAAGTCTATGATATTTTATCTTTCTTAATACTACAATCCAGAACAGTAGATAGTACGGTATATTAGACTGTTAAGGTAAGGATTCTGAAAATAGTACCCAGGGAAAGAGAAGTTTAGAGGTGAAATAACCTGGCAACGGAGAAAAAGACAGCACCTCTCCCACAGTCACATGCCTTACGATAGTTATCAAGTGCCAATGTAGTTTCAACTACATCCTGAGTTTCAATGAAAACTAGCTTATGCTGCATCACATCCTGCAAAGAGATCCAGAAGCTTAAAAACTAAGAAGATAGTGTATATTACAACCAATGAAGATAAATAGAATGCTTCATACATATATTTAGGTAGATAAGTTCAAAGAATAAACCAGCGCCCGGCAAGCTTTAGATAGATAATAAGACAAAAAAGGAATTATAGGGAAAATAAAGGAGTAGGATCTTAAAGGTAAATACAGAAGTAGAGATTGAATAGTATCTTTAACATACACAGTATTAACTTGAAAATAATTGCCTAATTGGTTTAAATTGGATACCTGCTTTTCTAGATAGGCAAGTGTAGAAAGGTCTCTGAAAATATGCTAATGCATGCAAATAAAAACTTCATAAGATAAACCTAATTGATGCTCCTAATCATTGTAGGATTGTCTATTACTACTCACAACTGTAGGATGATGATTGATGAGACTTGCTGTTTTCAGCCTATATCCATTAATAGTGAGAAGAGTGCAAATAGAAGTTCTTCATTTCGTTATGCTTGTCAATGTGTAAGAAAGGCAACAACATGAGCAATGATGCTGAGAGCTTCATGGTAATGACGTGATAAAATGCAAAATTTTAACAGCAAAATCACCTGTAGAATTCCCATTTCATTCCAACTGTTAACAATGCCATCCATATAAGAGTAACTAACAAAGAAGCAAACAATGCCATCTGGGACAGCAGCAACCATTTCGAGCAGTAGTCTTCCATAGTTCCGTACAACACCAGGATCACTACGCATATCAAACTTTGTACTCACAGGCAGCTGATCACTGATACAAGAACAACGAGCTTGCTTAATACCTAATGTAGGAGAATACAAGGTAATCAAGCAATATAAAACTGTTCTCATGCTAAATAATCTATTTAAGGAGAAACCACTGCAGTTCACCAAGCCCAGCTAGAGCTTCTGCAAAAGTGCCGATCGTAATAGCACTGTTCGAAGAAGAACTAAAAAATCACTTACTTAAATCTCCAAAACAATTTTCCACTGCAACAAAAATAGCAGCTTCTTATTGCAACTTCTACTTTGGTGGCTCAAAAACTCATTTTAGGTTACCACCATAGAATAGATATCTTTCTTTTCATAAGTTAGTTCAAACAGGCAATACATAAATTTCAGCAAAGGACTAATTTTAGCGAAGGACCCTTAGTTTCGGTGCATTCTTAGAAATTAGCAGACGAAAAAAAAATTAAAAATGCTCAAGCCCAATAATCAATGGCTGGTATATATAAATCGCTTTCATATTTACCTTCCACGAGTCAGAACCATGGGGCATATGCAATCCCTTGTCAAGGACATTGTAAAACTCCGACTTATGACAGGATTAAAATTCAGGAGACGAGGATAGAGGTCAATTGGGCTCAGAGTTCCTGAGGTTATGATAACAGACTGGAAGCGATCAAAGACGGGCTTTATTGCAAGCGAAGCATCATGACAGCTAAGCTGCAGTTAAGGGCATAATTTACAAATTACTCAGAACAGTGTAACAGAAAATGGGCAGATATATAACAATAAAGAAATTAACATCACACCTGCAGTACAGGGTCAGGAATATGAGGCATTCTCTCATCAAACGGCTCAATTATAATAGAAAAACCCCGTGTGTATGTTCCGACAAGTGTTGCAAAGTCACAAACAGTTTGAATGTGTAAGAATTCGTCTGTATCGGTTATCTCTAGCGTAAGCATGAGAGAGTGCAAGCGATCATAGCAGAATCTAAGCATTTTCTGATCAATTCCAGCCTGAGAATTCACAGAAGAAACAAATGCCACAGGCCCTTCAGTCTCAACATTCTCCGTTTCCAAACGCCCTTTTAGATACTGCACCAATCTTCGCAATACCGAAAGGAAGTGCTCAGCTCGCCGGATATTTCCAGGTACTGCCTCCTTCAAAATATCATCAGGCAAGGTGGGATTTGAGAACCACGCATCCGTCACTTTACCACAAGAAATAGATAGTATCAGAAACTGACTGTATAAAGCGCATGAAGAATCAAGAAGAACATCTAAATTTATAACAAGAGAGAGCGCTAACTCGGAAGATTTCCTCTTTGGGCCAAGCCATCTACAAGCCGGTTGTATTCAGCACGAAGTCTGTTCGCATCGGTGGCCTTCAACCTTCCTACCAAATTAAGCATCATCAAAGCAAGAGATCATTCGCAAGTTACAGCAACCACTTTGATGTGCACTATCATAAAGCATAAAGAAGGTAACTAAAACAGTCCAAATATGATAGAATCATCCAAAGTATGGTTTCCTTCCATCCCAATATCCAATCTTTTTCTGCTTTCTTACCTCATTCTTCTCCATCTCCTAGTTAATAGCTTGATAAGATCTTAAAAGAGAGTGAAAACAAGGTAAACCCTAATAAAGGCGACAACTTTCTACAATCGGCGATCCAGCGATGAGCAAAAGGGGCGACTACCTGTCGATCTCCTGCGCCATCCGGCTGAGGTTGCGCGTGGCCCCGTCGAGCGTCTGCTTGCGGACGCTGACGCTGAGCGCCTCGATGCACACGTTGTCGATGTTGTGGGCCTCGTCGAAGACGACGACGCACTCGCGCTGCATCTCCCGGGAGATGATGGTGGCGACCTTGGGGTCGAGGAGGTACTGGTAGCTGTAGACGACGACGCTGGCGAAGGGGATCAAGCGGCGGGCGAGGAAGTAGGGGCACCAGCCGCGGTCGCGGCCGACGGCGCGGAGGTCCTGGAGGGTGTAGACGCCGGGGGGGAGGAGGACGTTGTCGGGGCCGGCGTCGGCGGCGCGGTCGAAGGACTCGAAGAAGGAGCAGGTGGGGACGGAGGGGTCAGCGGCGGTGGCGGAGCGGACCCAGGTGGCGGTGAGGCGGCGGCAGGCGGAGTCGACGGAGTCGCGGGAGGCGGCGGAGAGGGCGAGGGGGTTGACGCAGAGGTTCTTGCGGGAGGAGAGGCCGAGGGCGAGGATGCGGTTGGGGGGGAGGTAGGGGAGGAGGAGGCGGAGCTCGGAGAGGGTCTTCTCCATCTCGTGGACGGTGCGGGTGCAGTAGAGGAGCTTGAGAGGCGGGTGGTGGAGGGAGTAGGATAGGATGAGGGAGAGGAGGGCCGAGGTTTTGCCGGTGCCCGTGGGCATCTCGAGCAGGGCGTGGCCGCGGGCGTCGAGGGCGCGCTTCAGCTCCACCATGTAGCCGTACTGCTCCGGGTAGATGTGCTCGTAGGGGAAGTACACCGTCACCTCCTCGATCTGGAACTTCATGGCTCTGATTCGTCTTCGTCCTCGTCCTCGTCTTCTAGGGTTGTGGTTCGCACACCACTTGTTTGATGAAATGGAGAAGAGAGGGTTTATAATAAATATATATTGGTGGGGGTTTGGGGAGGAGGGGAGGAGAAAGGGCGAGGAGAAGTGGGAAGCGGATCGAATGAAGATCGGGTCCGATGATGCGAGATTTTCAGAAGTGGAGATCCGAATCTGAATCCGAACCGGAACGGATTAGTGCTTATCGGATCAGTATTGAAAATCAGGATGCATTGCCCCTACAGTTAAATTCTAAATTTTAATGTTAATTTGACCCTCAAATTTGACCTAGTTTAGATATTGATTTCATCTAAATCGTTGTTTTTTATTTTTTTTATTTTTTTTTTTGCTTTTGATTAGATCTCTAGGTCATTGGCAAAGAGGCAAGCCTCCCTCTTCTCTTCTTTTTTTTTTTTTTTAGCCTTTTTTACATTTAGCCTCCTCAAAAAAATAAAATAAAAATCTACAAATAGCACTACAAAACTTATATTTGCAAGATTGATTGGTTAAGTTGGACACTCATAATGCTGCACCGTATTCTATTATTTTTCTATCATAGTATTACATAATATTTAGAGTTTCGAGCTTAAAAAGCACACAATAAAATCATTCACCATATCCAAATACGATGAATGATTCAACGTGTTCAACTTAACTTATCGCTACACCCACGTGGCGCTCACATAGCGCTCGCGTGGTGAAAATACATCCAATCTTGTAAATATAAATTTTACGGAACTATTTGCGGAAAAAAAATTTCTGAGGGAAAAACCTTTTAGCTCATTCTCATCAACACCAAGTAAGCAAATGTAGGAATCTAAACGACATCATGCAATATTGCGGTCAATATCGTGTATCGGTTATCCAGGATGAACTCTTGAACTGATCACTATCACTGCGAATGATGCTTCAATCAATGCCGCATATGCGCGCAAACACTTTTATATACAACAGCAAAGGAATAAAAAAAAAAAGAAAGGGAAGCTCACATCTTGCACAACTTTGTATTGAAGATCAGAGGATCGAATTGAACATATGTCAGCGAGCATTTCTCTCCACCCAGAAGAACATAAATGGAAGCGCAATCCTATCTTTCGATTCTGAGCTGATACAAGAAACTTAGGAGGATTTCTAGTTTCTCCTCGTAGATAAGTGGTTACAGTTAGAAACAACAATAGTGTCATAACTTGGCTCCACATAACAATTCCAGCCTCTTAGCATTCTGTTGGCGCCTTACAAGCTAAACCTTTAACTGTGTGCCTGCATTGAAACCTAGAAGAAGAAGGGATTAAATGTTTCTGCGATAGAAGCCTATATTGTTGCGAAGCAGTGGTGTTACTAATCCAAGTTACAGCGAGTAATTATGCATTACAGTTGGAAATTACTTGAACACCTAGTAAAATAAGAGCTGCAGATTGGAGATTTGGGAGTTTACAGGATTATTTCTGATTCTTGATCAAAACTGAAGGATCATTTACTCCACATAGGTGTTTCCAGCAACATATCTTCTTTAATTAGTTTCTAAAAAATTCAGGTTGTCTTGTATAAGGGTCAAGTACCTGAATTCTAACTCGTGAATAACACAATAAATCCAATTGCCTTACATGGGAACAGATACGGCTAATAAGTAATAACAAACACCTTTTGGCGTAAAAATGCTATCATGTAATATTTGCTAAAAGTCAGACCCCTTAATATAAGATAGAAAAGTCACATGACTTCGGAATAAAGAGTTTCATACATATTAAGAAGAAATTCTACACAATGTTTGGGCATATCAGTTCTTCAGCCTTTTGTTCAAGGCAACTCTTCCTGATGATTAAAACAAATTCATTTTCACCACTTGTACAAGGAAAAAAAAAATCACAGTGATTAGTGATTGCCACTAGTAGAAGCCTAAATCTTTTCTGCCTCAATGATACATAACCCATAAGACATAAGCTTTTATATGGCTAGGAAAAAAAACAATTGTGCTAAAAAAATGTATTAGAA
The DNA here is from genome assembly GCF_001540865.1 of Ananas comosus. Taxonomy (NCBI): domain Eukaryota; kingdom Viridiplantae; phylum Streptophyta; class Magnoliopsida; order Poales; family Bromeliaceae; genus Ananas; species Ananas comosus. Next base: position 3,296,075 of record NC_033643.1, on the reverse strand, counting down.
GTCACATACCAGATATCCTCAGTTTGAGCGGATTCGGACATGCAACACGAACTGGAAATAGTATTACTGTGCTGATCATTCATGGCTTTGTCTTTGGCTTTACATTTTATATGCAGCCTGAATGGTACTACCTGCAGCATCAAAATGATGATGTCTTAATTTTGTTGACATTTATGTCGAAAAAATTTAAAATTTAAAAATAAAAATATAAACAAGTAGACATGCGTAACAGATATGAGGTGAAAATTGATGTCCAGATGTCAACAATACCTTCTTGGTGTAATGAAACTCACGTTTTGGCGAGAAGTGAAGAGGTAAGTTGAAAGTGCAAGGACATTTCATCAGAAGAAACAACTTGCAAGGGCCTGAAAAGTCGTGGAAAACAAAAACCGTTTAAGTTAATTGTCCTCTTCAGTAAAGTAAAAGAAAAGAGAATAATCAGCCATTAACAGTAAAAGTGCATAAAGTAAAAGAAAAGAGAAGAATGACCAGCCACTACCAGTGGAAGTGCTTCCTGCGCCACTCGATATTAGAGCACGAATAGCCTGACAATATAGCCAAGTTTAGAAGAATATGCGGTTTCCACACGAAAGGGAGTAAGTTGTCAATTTATAATACACGCAAATGTTTCCACCATTTTGCAAAATAGTCCACCGCTTTCTGATTTTGCGATTGTTATCCACTTACTTTCAGTTTTGCATCTTTGGACCAAATTATCTTCTCAATGACCCAAATGCCCCTAACTGAGGTATGTAGTGCATAAATTTATCGCAATGTCTGCGCGGGGCATTCCACTACATGAGAATAGGATTTTAACCAAAGTTGTAAAAAGGAGTAGTGGATCAAAATTGAAAAACTGAGAAAACAGGCAGATTCTGCTCCAAACGCAGAAATTTCTTCAAGAATCCCAGGAAAGCAAACCTTTCTGGAAAGAGTTTGAGCAACTTTACTTTTGGTGCACTCTTTTGCGCTTCCAGAATCGAATCTTCCATTAGAAAATAACATGTCACAAACATGTAAAGGTCGTGCGAGGCTTCCTCCTAAGACTAATGTGACTCCTTGAATGCTAGGAAGTTCATCAAGTGCATCTTGAAGAGCAGAAAGTAAACTGGAAATTCCATTCATCAATTTTTCCTGCCTCTTAATCCCCTGCTTCACTTCTCTTTTTCTCATATTGTGCTTCCTCTGATCAGAAGCTTTTGTTTCTGCAGGCATTGTGCCAGAATCCACCTAAATATAAAAACTACCAATGAAAAAAAGGTTCTTCTAAAAAAAAACCAATGCAAAAGTTGTAATATGAAGATGTACCAAATTTTTGAACTCTTCCTTGAGAGCTACAAATTCATTTTCAAGGCTCTGCAAAACCCTGGATAGTGAAATCAGAAAAGGAAAAAGTTTCAAGTCATACTTAATAATCATCTTCTATTGTGTAAAAGGCAGCGGAAAACTCTCAAAAGTCAAAAGTCAAGAGCTACGAGGAAGAACAGAAACTTCATGTTTGCAGTTAGCAAGAGAACAACAAAACTTGGTTTGACAAGGAATCTTGCACACAACATGGGCGAGTCGTAGAATTTGAACAATATAGCTGGCCCCAAATAACTTGGAGAGAAGTCACCGTTGTATGTAACAATAAAGGCCTAGTATATGAGGAACATATGCGAGAATACTCTAGGCATGTCGTTATTGTAATTTGTAAATAGTATTATAGGTTATGTTTGACACAAGTAGATGAAAATATTGTTTATATGCTGCATGTTGGCTTAAATGGGCCATCATCCTACCCCGTGGCGGGAGGCCATATTGGCCAAGTTATGTTCGAAATGACGTGAGGCTGGGTAGGTCCAGTCATGTTCGAAGTGGCGTGAGGCTGGGTGGGCCGAGTCATGTTCGAAATGGTGTGAGACTGGTTGGGCCGAGTCACACCCGTGGGCGTTGTATCTGTACGCTTTAAGTGAATTGATTGCGTATTTCTAATAGCTCAAGCTTTTGGGATTAATGATTAGCGCCAACGATCTGACACTGCATGCATAGAGTGTATATGTGCACAGCGAGCATTTTGTGTACAGCTCTATCTCAATTCTCAATGTTTCTATAATTATATTTTCTTGTGCACATGTATAGATGTGAATGTCTCCATGTATGCCCCTTGCTGAGCGCATGATAAATTTACTTTAAATATTTGATTTATCAATGTAGTAATATTACGCTATACCGATATTGCGACCAACGAGCAAGCACTGTTCCACCTTGTGATTTCTGTTTTACTTTGCTGTAAGAATCTGCGCCGCGAAAAAAAAGAAAAGTAGCAAATGCTACATAATGTAAACTATATTATAGTAAATTACAGCACTTCACCACATTGTACTTAATAAAGTATAGTACTTTGCCGCATTATTTTAAATGGTGGATTCTTACAACAAGTTTAAGCAGAAACCGCAGATTCGCAGAGTGCTATATTTTGAATTAGTACTAGTATCTATTCAAATTTCTTTCTAAAAACACAAAGGCCATTCATTTTTCATGTGAATCTAAATAAACTCAAGGCCTAATAAACCACAAAACAATTACACTACTAAATCTAAAAAAAAGCGGCAAGAAATCTAAGCTAAACAAAAGTAGATCCTCTCCATTCCTTCCACCTGGAATCAATTGAAACCATTCTAGGCTCACAAATCGAGCACAAAACTACGAGAAATGAGAAAAAGGTAAAAAAAAAAAGAGATCAGATTAGGGTTTTGGGGGCAGAGGGATCTTACGAGGGGATCTGATGGTGCATGTAGAGGACGAAGCCGATAACCTCCTTGACGATGTGGAAAACCTCCGACCTCCCCAGCCCCTCCGCGACCGCACCGATCTCCGCGAACCCTAACCCTAACCCTAATTCACCTCCGCCTCCGCCTTCGTCGGTCGATTCCATCGCTGCAAAGCGCTCGTGATTTGAATGGAGTGGGCCGAGGGAAACCGCTCCTCTCGACGACGATCTCACGTGCTACGCACGTGCCTTTCCAACTTTTTATTTTCATGGGTAAACTTCGAATATCACCCATGTAGTTTCACAGTTTTTCACTTTAATACTTTATTATTTAAAGTGTATCAATTTAGTATCTTTGATTTTATTTTTCTATTTTCGTGAGCTCCTTCGTTAATATTTCGTTAAATTATATACAAAAAACTTCAAATATCCCACCTAGATTTATTGAATATTCTAATTTTAACTTTGTTACTGATTAAACAAAAGAATTAGTGGAGGGGATAACGAAAAGAGAAAAATAAAATCACGGGGTACTAAATTGATATACTTTAAATCACAGAATACTAAAATAAAAAAGTGCGAAACCATATGGTTGGTATTTGAAGTTTTTTCTATTTTTATTTTTAGTATTTTTAGTAAAACGTCGCTAATTCTTTTGTTTAATCAGTANTGCGAAACCATATGGTTGGTATTTGAAGTTTTTTCTATTTTTATTTTTAGTATTTTTAGTAAAACGTCGCTAATTCTACCAAAGGGAAAAAAAAAATATTTTACTTACATATGAATACAATTCAAAATTTTCAAATTTATCCTCAAATTATCAAAATACACTTCTAAATCTCAAATCTCATTAATAAATCTTATAGAGTTTTGGAGACATTTGAAGAGATTTTTGAAAATCAATAAGAGCATTTTGGTCGACCAGAGATGTATTAAAGTTTAGTGGTATGTTTATAAAATAAATGATTCTCATTCAATTTTGAAATTTTGAAATCAAATTTGGTGAGGCTTCATTTACTACTAGTTATATTTTATCAATAATACCAAAATACCACTTATTGAATTAGTTATAATATATATTTTTATTATTTAAATGAGGATAGAATAGGGAAAAGTAATAATCATATTGAAATGATTTCTAATCCTTAGGAATACAACAAAATATAATAGTATTTGCTTAAACTCCGATTTAATTTAAATAAAAAATTTTATTTCTAAATAAATTCAATTGAATTTTTCTTATCCTAATTTTATTAAAGTTTATTTATCTTCGTTGCCAAACAGTATTAATCTCATGATAAGTAAAGATTTTTAATTAATAATCACATTGAACTTCAAAAGTTGTAATTTTATCCCAGATTCCATGAGCTTGGGAGGACTCTTTCTCTGCGGTACACTAGTTAAAAACGCGCCCGATGCTGCAGATATAAAAAATTTTATAAAAAAAAATATTTTACTCATTTTTATATATTTTTATATAATTAATTACTCAAATTTTTATTAAAATAAATTAAATAAATTTAATTTAATTTAATTAAAAATAATTTATATTTGTCCACGTCTGAAATAAATTTTTATAAGAGTAACTAATTAATAATGATTTATGTATAATTAAATGGCTAGTAATATGAGTATTAAATTATTAAAATTTATTAAAATACAATATGAAATATATTAATAATATATTTAATTAAGCATTTTTATCACAATATTTGTACCAAGAAAAGATTTGTAAGAACTCATTATTAGTTTGATAATTTTATGAAATTAATATATAGAAAGAGAAAGAAAGAGAGCATGACTACGCTGCTATTAGGAGTACAGCAGCAGTCCTTATACTCCCAACTTAATTCCTAATTAACCATTCATCAATTTTGCTAGATGGTTAGGATGAGAAAGAGAAGAGAAATTGGGTGTCTCGATTTTTTTTTTTCTTTGAATTTTTCCACAATTTCTCTTCTCCCTCTCATCCTAATCGTCCGTCAAAATTGATGAATGGTTAGGAAGTTAGGAGCACAAGGACTGCTGTGCTCTTAATAGCACAGTAGTCTTACTATATATATATATATATATATAAAGAAACATAAATAAAGTTGGCTAAATAAATAAAAGAAGACAAGGGTATAAGAGAAATATAAGAACTATTAGTAGTTAAAATTAATTTCCTATGATCAGTACCTAAAATTATTTTATGAAGTCAATTGTGGAAAAGATTAATGAGAGAAAGAAGTTGTGGAAAAGATTAATGAGAGAAAGAAGTTATAAAAATTCAAGGAAAAACTTCAAAAACCCCCCGTGGTTTTCATGTTTCTCACTTTAGTACTCTGTGGTTTAAAGTGTATCAATTTGCCTCCCTGTAGTTTTGTTTTTATCTTTTCTATAGCTTTTCTCTTAATATTTCGTTAAATTATATACAAAAAAACATCAAATATCCATCTAAATTTACCGCATATTTACTTTAGTACCCTTTAATTTTAATTTTGTCACTGATTTAAAAAAAAAAATAAAATTGATAAAAAAAAAAGAGAAAAACGAAACAATAGGGGGGCAAATTGATACACTTTAAACCACATGGTACTAAAGTGAGAAAAATCTAAACCACAGGGGGCGTTTTGAAGTTTTCCCAAAATTCAATGAGCCCGTAGGATAGTAAATAAGTAATTATTTCGTGTACCGGGTGTATAACCATATGGTATACACTGTATTTCTAATCTTCATTATTAAAATTCAAACTAAGTAAATTTTTATATATAGACCTTTTATATGAAGTAAACTGCACCTATACGATTAGTTTTGAATTTACTATATTTAGCATTAAAAAGTTGGTTCAGTTCATGTGATGCATTAATAGACCTGGTGCAGGGAATAATTTCTTATATTTGAAAAGGGCAGAGAGAGAACAGGTGAATAAAAGAGAGCGACATGTCCACACATACAAAAAGGAACTCTCCTTCCACGTAAGTTGATTATTTCGTGTACCGGGTGTATAACTATATGGTATACACTGTATTTCTAATCCTCATTATTACAATTCAAACTAAGTTTGTTTTTATATATAAGACTTTTTATATGAAGTAAACTGCATCAATAAGATTAGTTTTGAATTTACTATATTTATCATTGAAAAGTTGGTTCAGTTCATGTGATGTATTAATAGACCTGGTGCAGGCAATAATTTCTTATGTTTGAAAAGGGGAGAGAGAAAAGGTGAATTAACATACAAAAAGGAACTCTCCTTTCATGGTAGGTTCGATTGTGCCATGGTTTGTGCAGATAATAATGATATAAAAAAGGAATAAGGAAAATTTTCAATTTGCCCCTCTAAGGTTTAGGACATTTTCATTCAATACCATATAGTTTAAACAGTTTTACATTATTATCACGTGGTTTTCTTCTTCTATCGGCATAGAGATTTGCCGTCAATTTAAAATAATAAGGCTACGCATTTTACGAATCGTATATTGCAAAAGTACTGTACCATTTATTATTGCGCTATATTTTTCACCTAGCCATGCACCTTGTTGTTTGTAAAACGTATTATTTTACTATCCTACGCACAAAGCTAACTAGGTGAAATATTTGAAGCTACTGGATAGTAAATTGAAAATACACCAAATCACAAGGGGTTAATTGAAGTTTTCCTGAAAACATAGTAGTGGAAAAAGCCCGCTCGAACACACTTCCTTGACTTTGTTATGTATAGGCGACGAAATTTCGTGGAACCCCCACGTATCCACTCAATCCCTTAAAATCCCTTCGAGCAGTATATATAAAAAGCCCGTCCAAGTTACCACCTTAATATTACACCATCACGAGAACATAAGAAGCCCATGGATGCTCCGGTGGGTGGTACGTGGACGGCTAGGATCGCACCCCGCGGCGACGGCGCGGAGCGGCTCCGGCGCATCCTCGCCGGGCAAGGGTACCTGCTGATGACGGTCGGAGCTGCCGGAGTAATTTACGGCGGCAGTGCGGGCGAGCCGGTCGCGGCGGCCGCGAGGGCGAAGATGCTGCTGGCATATGTGATGTGGATGGTGGGGTGTGGCTTCCTGCTGTTCTCTATGCTGCTCCCTCCCTGATTTGGAATGCACATGCACCATACTTCTAATAAGTTGCTTTTGTGCCTCTGCTGTTCATGCCTGTAATAAGTTGCTTGTGCCTCGTTGTTGCTGCTGCTGCTGTTGTTGTTGTTATTGTTGTTGGTGTCAGCTGCTGCTGCTGCTAGTGTTTGTTACTGCTGCTGTTGTTGCTGCCGTCTTTTTTTTTTTTTTTGGTCATTTGTAACAATCTAATGAGTGCTTGATCTTTATCTCTTCACAATGCTTAAAAAGGTGTACTAAGACGACTTTTCTTTTTTATTGTCATTTGTGACAATCTTATGAGTGCTTGATCTATATCTCTTCACAATGCTTAAAAAGGCGTACTAAGACGACTCGAAACCAAAAAAGCAACAGCACAAAAAAAAGGGCGGGGGGAGGGGTTTGGACTTTAATTAACTCAAATTAAATGGCTCGAACTTAGAAACTCCTTCTCTAATACCATGTAAAACAACTGCTATATTCTAAAAACTTAAGCGGTTAGAAAATAGTATTTATATATTTTTATATTTAACACTCTCCCTCACGCCTGAGCTCGAAACTTTTTACAAGACTCACATTTATATATTTTTATATTTAACACTCCCCCTCACGCCTGAGCTCGAAACTTTTTACAAGACTCATAACGTGAACTCGAATTAAATGGAAGAAAAATTAATAATGCTAAGAGCCTGACGGGACTCGAACTCAGAACTTTCTGCTCTAATACTATATGAAACAACCGTTATATTCAAAAGAAGCTGTTAGAGAAAGATATTTATATATTTTTATATTTAACACTTATCACACAACTAATACACTAATCTAATAAGTAGCCCACCCAGTTCCTGCAAAAATAGCTTTTCTAAGCTTCTTATGTGTTGCGCTGAAACTCGCAGATTTAATACAGACGAGAACTAAGTCTACCAACCATAGTAATATATATACATACATAAGAGCGAATAGAGAACCCAAATAGTGGAAATATACAACACCATGAGACCCAAAATACAGCGTAAAACTCGCGACACAGATGTAGGGTGCAAAAACCATAGTGCGGCTGCACTATGAACGACAACATTGTAATTCTCGTGCGCCGCAAATGCAGTATCTTTGATCAGGCATTCCTTCCTGAAAGAAGAAAAAATAATGTGACATGGTTTTCCATATAGAACTTTCACTTAAATTGTTGATCGTACATTCAAAGTTACTCAACAATGTATGCAAACAGGCCGATTAATCTCAACCGGCAGATTAAAAAAGAGGAAAGCAGCATTATATTCTTTCCATGAAGGGAAACAGGTTGTGTAAAGTACAGATTTTTTATCGAAAAGATTACCACAAATACAATCTAACTGAAAAAAGGGTTTTGTGGGCCATATTGCATTTTCATGTCCGCTGAGGGCTTCTACTTTTTAAGTAGCACATTTTAAGTTATGCATAGACTGATAAATATCTAATGTTGTGCGCACTGAAGTCAAAAACAGAAAAGTTATATATAAAGAAAGGTCAGATTATATTCTATCTATATACCTTTGTTCCTTTCCTCCTGAGGAAGTTTCATGGATCTCAGCTTGGACATTGAAGACCTGAAAGTGTGTATCAAGGGCTGTCCCTCATCTTCATCGTCTTCTTCTTCCTCTTCGGCATTTTGTTCCGATCCGCTAATAGAATCTTCTTCTTCACTGGAATCATGCCGGTCAAAAAGCTTCTTCCCCTGTAGATTGCTTGCTTTTCGGGGACGGCCTCTACGCCTGACAGGATTCCCCTCCTTTTCATCTGAATAAATGTTACAGCATCAGGGGCGCAAAGAATTCTAAACAATAAATATAGTTCAAATGAAAAAGACAGCAAGAAGAAAGAAAAGAACTAATCTAATACGAGAATATCAACAAAGTCAAAATATGATCAAACTTAAGGTGCTTCCCTTGTTTTTCTTTATTCAAGCTTCTGTGTACAAACTCTTTGGACTAAATAGTTATTTTTATATGGGCTTTGCTTGACTTCCACATTATTGTCATTACTTATCTGGAATAACAAAGAAACACACACACACACACACAGAAACTGAAAGTACCTTGCAATCCATCATTCTTAGCATATTTCTCATGCAAGTGTTCAACAAATGTGTAATAGGGACGCCAGCCACTAGGATCTTCATCAGTGTTAACATTCTCTGCTCTCTTCTCAACATCCTTCAAACTGAGATCAAGCAAACAAGATATCACAACTTAGCTTCAAAAAAGTGCCTTGAGAAATAAAAAAGCACAAAACCAATAATGACCTACATGTCTAAGATATCCGAGGTTGGAAGTTTGGATACAAATGGTAAAACAGCTGCCTCCAGAAAGTACAAATGCTTCGGCGCATCTGTAAAGGCAAATGAGACACCAGCACGGACGATTTTTAGGATCTCTGACTTGTGCTTATTTCGAGCAGCACCTATGAACGTTCCAGAAAGCCGAGTAGCCAAGTCCTTGCAATCTGAATAGGACTTGCTTATCGAGTTATCATTATTGCCCTTGGAAGCATCAACCAAGTGCCGCTGATATGCCTAATTGGAGAGAATTTATAACCAGAATTAATGCCTAAAATAATAAATCTTGCTCATACTAAACAGAGTCAACTTGGTTATATTGCGATTTCTTTTGGTCAGAGGTTTTATGGTTTTGATTTACTTTCCTACAATGACTCTCTAAGGAGGCAGCAGAGTTCTTAGTTTCCTTGCATGCTTATATAAGGAAGGTTCTAGTATCGGCATAAAGAACCAATATGTAAAAAAAAGATCCTACTGTGTTGTCTATTGCTTACTGCTGTCTCTCCAAACAGATTAACAAGGTAGTCAAACACCCTTGCCTTCCTCATAGATTAAAGATCAAGCTCTCTGAAACCCTTCTTATAGTCTCATTAAAATATAGCTAAAATGGAAATACTGATAAAGATCTAGGTTTCCTCAATTGATTTTATCTCAATATTTTTTTTTTTCCAGCAGTGATCCAATCCATATATATCTTTTCCCTTCTTTCTCAAAAGTAATATTAAGCGATTCTCATGTGTCAGTATTAAAAGTCATACATAGGACATTTTTTTTCCCTAGTTAAAGCATCTTTTGTGGTACTTCTGTAAATAATCACTTTGGTTAACTTGCGTATTAGAACTTGTCTGGTTTCCATCTGGTTATAGCTTCTCCGAAAATATCCTTTCTCATTTCATTGCACAAATGAAACCATATTTCACAGTAGTAACTACCTTTAAGAATCAGTTGTTCAAGACCATCTGTGAAGCCATGGTCAACAAATCTACTTTCCGAAAAGATAAATACTACTATGAACAGAATTTGAGGGTTTTTTCTCTATGTCCTAGAAAATTTATAATTTTTGCATATAGAATTAAGGATGCTTCTCCCGTTGTACACACCGCTATTTCATAACATTGGAGCAAAGCTCCAAACCGCTGTTGTAGTTTTTTTTGGGCTTCTTATTCAAATGGGGTGTTTTCGGGCTACAAACTGAACTAGGCCTAAGCCTATTTGCAAATTCTCCATTTTAACTAGAATCCAGTCAGTACAACAACTCTCCAAATTTCTTCTGGTGTGTACATTGCGGAAAGCAACAAAAAGGAAATAATACCCGTTTTAGCGCCTCCAGAAAAATAGTAGGCAGTTCATGAAGTGCATCTTTCTTTAAAGCTGTAATTAAATGTTTGATTATCTCTGAAGTGCTGGCCCCATGAATACCAAAATGCGAAATAATCTCTGGAGCAAGATAATCCTGCAATAACAACAGATTACATGACAAAACATATATGATCTAACAATAGCATTGCAGGACATAGAGTGGATATTGTGAAAAGAATATCAGAGAATTATTTAGCTGTTTAGTTAATCAAGAGAATAAATCAATCTTAAGAGAAAATTTTGAGAGAATAGTTCAGTTATTTACTATTGAGTTGGGTTCCAATTTCATAGTATGACAATTTTGGGTGACTCCGCCGAACACATTTGTTTAAGTGGGAAAATCTTCAGTGACTCTGCCCAACGCATTTGTTTAAGCGGGAAAAATCAATTTCGATGTTATTTTTAGCTATCTGCCTATCCATAAAAATTGTAAAACTAAATTCAGCAATAAGAGGAAGTTAAAGGATTCTAGTTAATAACCAACTTGCCATAGGCAGGTGTATATACTATCACATATAAGCACAAATAAATGCAGATATGCAGAGTCATACTATGGGTTTCTCTGCAATATGTCTTCACAGGAGCACCAACTTCACATAGTGGTCCAAGTTTTTCAGGTAAAGTTTTCCCATGTGGTCTCAGTTAGTCGTTATTTGGGACTGTTTGTAGATTGGGCTTGGTACAAATGGTCCTGGACTATTTTGATGAGGTTTCTCGTGGGCTAATTGTTAACTGTGGTCTGCACATGTATGTCTTCCTCCTCCGAGGATACAGATACCTCTTTTGGACGTAGAGAATAGGGCTTTATTATATGCCAAGTCCTTCCCATATTTAGTTGTATATGTGTCGAGCTTAAATGGGCCACATTTTGCTAGTAGGTAGACTCAATAATATGATAAAACCAAAAGATTACCGGACCCTTCTTTTATTTTTCTTTCATTTTTTTTTTTTGGTAGGTAAACAGCATTATTAAGATAAACTGAGGCACTGTTACAATCGTTTACTTACCAAATGAAAGAGTCAAATGCACAAAAATGTAGCAGCAATTATATAATCAACGCAAATAAGAAAAAAAAAGTAAGAGTTATATTATTAATATTACTAGTATCACCCACATGGAACAGAACTAAAGGTGAACTTTACTACAAACTTATACCACACACGGGCATGCTAAATCAATATGAACCACAAATTCTGATGAGAAAGACAAGAATTATTATTTTGGGATAGGTTTATATCATATCACAAAAAAACAAATAAATAAATAAATAAAACAAAAAAAAGTTTACTTTAGTGTTCTGTGTACCTTAGAAACAGTATCAGTAGCTATTAACTTTGCAGCAGCAATCATAACTGCATCTCGATTAGCGTCTTCAATGTATTCTTCATTTGCATCTTCATCTTCAGTGTCATCTGAGCATTATATACTGCTAAGTCAGATGCTTGACAAAGAAACAGAAGATCGGATATACGAAATTAGCAACGGAATTGTCAGAGACAATTAAACATCAACGCTACCGAGAACCTGACACATTGAGCAGTTGTTCACAAAGCTTCCAAAATTTCTCGAGAACAGATATATCTGGGGAGTATCCTAAACTTTCCAGTTTCGTAGAAGAATACTTCGATTTTCTGAATAAGCACCACATTTCAGCAATTATGATGCAGACCTATAAACCCAAGAAAACAATCCAATTACTCACCAATAAATCCTTAAGCAATCAGATAAGGAAGTTATCTGTTATAGCACAAGTTGTTGCATTGAAAAGCATGTATCACTTCGCTACATTATTACTTTATCTCTTTGCCAAGTAATAAGCTTAAATAAAACTTACTCATTACTACATGTATCTCTTTGCCAAGTAATAAGCTTAAATAAAACTTACTCTGTAGGAAAGTACGCTCCTATTTCTTCCTTCACTTGAAACTTTAGGCAGGGTATCAAGGAAGTGATATAATTGCTCAAACAGCACACTTTGTTTGGATGATAACTCACGAATAGATGTTTCAGCGGGATTTTCACTATCAATCGACTGCAGACACCAGGCCACATGCAGGTACATGTTGAGAAAAAGAAAGCTCTTTACCTGGAGGAATAAGAAGAAGAAGACATCAATAGGAATAAACAGAACCATCCTAATAAAGTACAAAATCCAGTTACCCATATGACTATCCTACGAATTACATACCTCATTATCAAGATCTTTTAGATCCCTGAGAATGTTAAGCATATCTTCAAATAAGCCATCACCGGGAACTGATTTTATCAGCTGCAACTCATAAAGCCTCTTCAAATTAACAAGAAGAGAGTATTCATCATCACCTGCCTGAAAGGTTCTTCATGTTATATTTCCCGAGACAATTTTACTAAAAGCAAAGATAAATGACACATACCACTACATCTTTAATGGCAGATTTTAGCTTTGCTATCAGCTCATTTTCCAGATCCTTTAGCTTAGTCTGTGAATAATCTTGAAGATCCGCTTGACTCTCAGTAGAACAAAAGGTGATAGACTTGATGCAAGACCTCAATGCATCCTTCTCTCCATGTTTGAAGAAGGCATCAGCAATGAGTTGAAGAATGACCTTAAAATTCTGCAAGAATGAATTAGCACCAATTACCCTTTGAGGCCAATTACTGTAAATAGGGGGAAAAGCCCCAGCTCATCCTGAATTTTAGTTCAATTTGAGATGACCTCTCAAACTTCAAAATGACTGTGTGTGTGTGCGCGTCCATTTATAGTAGCCAAAAACCACCTCCAGAGGGGGTTACGTGAAACAAATCAGTTTGTTCAGATGGTTTTTGGTCACGTTCAAAAGTTCAGGGAGGTGATCTCAAATTGATTTAATATTAATATGCTTGTAAATATTGTGAAGATATATACAACACAAAAGAAGTTCATTACCTGCTCCTGCCTCTTCAAAGAGTACATCTCAAGTTTTAAAAGTAAAACTATCTCGACTAAAGGAGATATCTTCACTTTGTCAGCTATATATTTGCGTAAAAGTTGTGGGTAGCTCTTCATAAGGGCAGCTGTTATTTCTCGCTTACTATTTTCCAGTGCTTCCTGCAAAATTCATTGCCTCAATCATAACATCAACAAAAAAAAAGTCTAAAATGCTTGCATGGAAAAGTTCATATTTTTAACCAGAAAGGAATATGTGGTGACAGAGACTATAAAAGATTAGTTAAATAAGGTAGAAAAAACATAGAACTTAAAAAGGTCAAATTCATTGAAATATTTTTTTTTTCAAATAAATCATAATTTCATGCGGCACTTGTTGACTTAGCTTAAGTGCCATATAAGAGACACCTTTCAGCATAGCATGCTGGCAGGCACATCATAGAAAATATTATGGCCCAAAACGGCAAAATGAGGAGGACAGCTTAGTAAGCAAAATATAAATAAATGTATAAAGTGCCCACCAAAAAAAAATATACACACAAAATAACTGAGGTCAAGATGAATAAGACAAGCTCCAAGAAAGGAGAAGCAGAATCAATACTAACTGGACAACAAAACTGGAAAAGAGCATGCCACAGAACAACAACAACCCTTCATTTAAGATAGTCAGGAAAAAGGTTCCTCATAGATGGAAACAAGGTGGAACATCCAGGTAAGAATATCACTTATAATAAGAGAACGAAATTTTGTCCACCTTAAAGAGAATATAATTAGGTAGAGCATAGGCAGATTTCCTATCGCATGGAAACTGATTAGTTAGAGCAAATAATTTTTACTTTAAAAAATTCAGCTAACTCCAGCAGTTAGACAAGCCAGACAACCAGATGAACAAGGACATAGACAATGATCGGCACATCTGACTTTATTCAACAAGAATCGTAATTAATAATGTTCCATTTGACACTTCCAAATAAGCAGTTCGGTTAAAAGAAAGGCGTGAAAATCCCGTAGTCATCTCGTAGGCGGAACCTATTATCCCATAAAGTCAGAATTACTAAGGCCTCACCCTAGCTAAAAATCAAACACCTACAATGTGACCATTAAAGAAAATCCCTATATGGCACAAGTTACCACCATGAAACTTATCTTAAGCTTCAAGATCCAATCAGGATCACAGTCTTTTATACACTACTTCACTTCAGTAGAGGTACGGAAAACACAAAAACCAAATATATGTGAAAACTTCAAATGAGCAAATTGATTACAATAAAGCATCACATATTGAAAGTGTGAAAAAGAACAATACATTCAAACCATAATTTCGTAGCCTAATTCATAGAAAATAGTACTTCTAATTACACAACAGCAAAAGAATTTGTATTATCCTAAGCACTAAAGGAAATCATATGGACACACATCTGCCAAACCTGACAAATTTATGAAATCAAACAACTGATTAGAGATTACTTCAAGGGGCTCAATGAAACAAAGAGAAAAGTTCAGGCACCTACATCCGTGTGATCTAAAGTTCAAAGGTGACATTTTCTGCCCAGAATTTCAGGAAACAAAGATAAAGCTTTTACATGGTCACTATTAACAATGCTAGGCACCCATACCTTTTGAGCTTTAGTATAATATTGCTTTCGATTGTCAGTAGCAGGAACAATCCTTTCTCCCACAGCCTTTTTGGTGGAGGCATGAAACAACCGAACCAGATTGGTTGCATCCACATCAGTGAGTTCAATCATAGGATTCTCGTCAAGGAGCATAGAGATTATACATTTCCAATCCTGCACAACCGATAAACAAAAAGGGATCATCATACATTGGTATTAGTAGTAGCATTCATTGCTTAAGCAAAAGATATTTAATCCTTTCTTAAAAAAGGGTAAAAATGTTATATTCTCAAACATACTTTCAAGGCCTTCATGTCATCCCAAATATCATCAATCACATATGCACCCAGGATTGGATCATCAGGAAACTCTCTCAGGATTTGCAACAGTCGTCCAAGATGAACCTCCGAGGATTCACCATCTCCACCTAACATAATATTCTCCAAGAGTGACCTTCAGAAGAATAAAGCAAACAAGTATCTGCACAAAATAACGTTGATGACCAGACAAATTTACCAGACGATCCTGATTCAGAGTTTTTAACATTCTGCGCGATCAAGTGGTCATATACCAACTCTCCAATCGCACGCCTAATCATAGGAGGTTCATCGATAAGCAGATCATACAATGGCCCCAATTCATCATCTGTCAAAAGCTGATGTCTGCACAAAAAAAAAAATGGATATATTTTTTAGAGGATATTTTGTTTAGAGGATCTCGCCAGTTCATCTATTTGAGATGACACAAGAAATTTGTCACCTTAGCAGTTGTTTCAACAGTCCTATTGCTGATACAGCCACTGATATATCAACGTCATCAGCAAGCTCAATCATTCTGTTGCAAAATCTCTCAGTAAAAAGGCCAAGAGATGGTACATTTTCATCCACCTCATAAAGGTTTTGTAAAGCAAGAACAGAGGCTTTTCTCACAGCAGAACTCTTCAAAAGAAATTACAAGCCAACAAATTAGCTTGATTAGAAGCAACTGAGGATGTCATATGAATAAGCACATATGTTACCTTGTCATTCAGAGTCCAGCCAAGATACTTTAAATACAAATCTTGCAAAAAAAGTGCTGGATAAGAGGCAATCCAGGTACCAAGTGATCTGATACACGACATCCTAATTTCTGCATCAACATCACGATACCTGTGCATAAATAACCTGCAAAATGCCAAGAGAGGTTAAATAAACCTATAGAAATAACTTCATTCTGCACAAAGAGGAAAATATACAAGCAAGGATTTAAGTGCCGTGGCACGGGGCCGTGCCGAAAACTTGCTGGCATGGTACGGCACGGTGTGTGCCCGGCCGTGCCGATGCGTGCCGGTCACCAAAAAATTCATATGTGCTGACACATAATAGCATGAAATATTTATTTTCTTTAGCAACAAAATGTTCTAACTGATTATTATATTTTTTTTATCAAATTTTTTGAATTATATTGAGAAAATTACTTACTAATTTAAAAAATAGAAGGTTTTGAACTGTGTCATCGGCACAGGAGCTGTATCGTGCCATATCTTGTTAGCACGATACGGTACGGTAGATACAGCCCGTGCCGATGGGCACTTAAATACTTGTATACAAGTTCTTCATTTGGGGACATCTTACCCTGTAAATATCTTCCGCATTAACTCCTCCATAGCAGTTATCTTTTCATGAGTCTGTGACAGCCTTTTGCTGAGAGACTCCACACGAGGTCCATCATTCTTTTTCTTTTTTTCAGCATTCAACTGCCTTTGAGTAGTTTCACGTTGTGCACTAAGTATTTTAGCAACAGCAATAAAAGATGTGACAAGCTGGAGACCCACCAGTGATGCAACTAGACGATAGACCCTTGGAGGAGTACTGAAATACGGTAACATTAGCATAACAAGAATAATACATTAAAGATAATAAAAGACTGGTATATATAAATACATGCATGATAGAGAGCGAACGGGAATGTGGTAACTGAAAGCATCATACCATGACAAAGCTATGACATAATCCGCACATTTCTCAAACAAGACTTTATCAAATAATGGGCCATTTTGACACTCAAGTACCAGAGAGTTCCAGAATGATGCGAGATTTTCCTTGAAGTTTTTTAGCTCTTTCTGCTTTGCACCGTAATAGTCTTCTACCTCACCCTAAATTTCATAGAAAGTTAAAAGATAGGTGGAATTGAAAGAACATTTATACAAGATAAACAAAATATCCATTTGAGCAATAAAAACAGAGAATGAAAAAAGAACAGGGCAACAAGCATACATTTCTTGCTAGCTGTACAAGAGCGACCACTACATCATCTACATCTGTCTCATCAAGAGATTCCGCATCAAGTTGATATTTGGCACCGCAGGCCTATAATTTGCAGCAAAATGGTAGGCAGTTGATGAACAAACTAAAGAGAAGCAACAAGCTAGTTTGAATGCAGTAACTGCAGAAGATTACCTCAAAAAGCATCATTAGAAGATCAACCATAGCTGATTTGGAATCTGCCTCGTACCGCTCCACCCATCGTTTTACCGCATGGTCAATAACCTTCCCATTGAACTTTACAACATCTGTGAAGAGCGTTGAGAAAAACGAACTTTGCATTGACGAAATGTTATCAAAGAAGCAAAACTGATTTCTGAATATTACTTAGAAAAGTTTAGCAGGTTCTGGCCATAAATAGTCATTCCAGCAATTAATGTCGTGGTAAAATTAGTTCGAAAAAGGTATAATTTAGAGCATAAGTGTGATCTACTATCTAAGTAATTACTAAGTAATCGAAAGTTTGACAGTTATAACTATCAAGAACGAGCAACCGTCCATCTTTACGCTATCCACAGAACATAAACAACAACCAAGCTACTCGTGCAGTAGCATGTAACAGTATTTAACAATAGATTCAAATAAGAGCACTTCCCGAAGGTAAAAATGTATGGAGACCCCCTCAACTATAAGTAATTTTGAAACGGCCCCCTCATCTTTACTTCTTTTGATTGACATCCCTCCATCATTTTATCTATGGAATGAATTATTTTAGTCAAATAAATTGAGGATTTTATCAAATTCATTGATGATTTCATTACATGTAATGGCTTAACATATAAAAACCAAAGCAATAAACCGCTAACAGCCAATGGAGCTATTGAACTTAGAAAATTTATAAATTAACTAGCCAAAACAACTCAAATAAAAAAATAAAAAAAAAGCTAAGGGAATGACAATCGAAAAAAGCAAAGTTAAGGGGCCTATTACAAAATGGCCTACGGATGAGGGAGATTCCATACATTTTTACCTTTCCTGAACCAAAAATGGTCCACTTTACAGAGTAAAACACCTAAATTTGCAGCTAAATGTACCAAACCTACATTGCCGAGCATTTCGAAGAAGTAGTAGCATCATGATTCACCTTAAAGAGGGTCAGTTTCTAAAATTTTCCATACAGAACGATAAGTGGTAATTATAACATGTTAATAGCAAGAAGAAGAGAAACCAATCCACGAACCAATCAATCTCTGGTCGTCCTTCCACCCGGCGGCCCGTGCGGCGGCCCCGCGCTTCCTCTTCGCCCTCGGGGCGAGCTCGTCGAACGACTCGTCGTCCGACCCCTGCTCCGCGCCGCCGGGGCTCCCCGCGTCGGTCGATTTGCTCGGCCCGCCATCGGCCGACTCCAAAACCCTACTCTTCCTCTGCGCCATGAATTCAGCTCCAAAAAAATTCAGAGAATTTTAGCGTTACGGGTCTCGAATCAATCACCACAAGGAAAAGGGGGAGGGCGAGAGTAGGGGATACTCACGGGGCGACCGGGGCGACGGCGAACGGAGGTCTCCGAGGCCACCGCGACCTCCATGGTTGGGAATTGGGAGGAGAAGGAGGACGACGAGGAGGAGGATGAGAAGAGGGGAATTAGGGTTTCGGTGGGGTTGGATCGAGGAGTAGAGGAGCGAGATTTGGGGAATTGGGGGTGAAGTAAAATGAAACCCTAGCGATTTTGGAGGGAAATTAAAAGAGAGGGAGAAATGGAGAAAAAGAGAGAGTGAGAGAGGTGAGGTTTTACATTTCTTAATGGGTTTAAACAGCTCTTTCATTTTTTTTACTTTGGTCAAATTTATGAATCTTCTCAAGGAAGGAGAAGCCAAATACGAGGTAGGATTTCTAATTTTATACTTATTTTTTTTGTATCTCACATGCTATTTAGGAGATTGAGAATTTAAATTCTAAATGCGCCTTTTAGAAATTTAATTTTTAAATTCTGCACGATTCTATATTTTGAAAGAAGCTTCAAATCGAAGATTGGGCGAAATTATTGTATATCATAGTGTAACAATGGATACATCAAATTTGAGCGTTACAATTTACATAGTACAACAACGGATGTAGAAATTTTTTTTGTATAAAATTTTATCTCGAGCGTTTTAGTGTTATGAGCATAGCAGATTGTCTTATAACCAGAAAATGTGAAGAAAAATAAGAAAAATAAAAGAAGTTTTCATTCAGTAGTTGATTACACAGCATATAGATTGGTTTAAGTTAACAAATATACCATTTCTATGATCTTATTAGGGTCCGTTTGTTTCAACATAAAATCATAAAAATAATTTTCGACAGAAAAAGAGTTTATATTTTGTAATATTTAATTTGTAGGGAAAAAAATTGATTGAAAAAAATTCATACTTGTTTGGTTTAGTAGAAAAAATAAATTAAAAACTTTTACGCAGCTTGCTTGAATGTTTGTTTTCTGCCGGAAACCAACAAAAAAAATGAAAACTTCAATTTTTTTTCAAATTTGCATAAATACTTTTACGAAAAAAATATTTTACGTCAAACCAAACAAACGAAAAAATATTTTTTATACCAAAAACAATCTTTCAGTTGGTTTTACACTGGCCCGAACCTAATACCCCCTTATACTGAAAAAGAGAAGATGAAAAGAGATTCCCATGTTTCATTTGCATAATGCCCTGGTCCTGGTTAATAAAACTCACTCACTTAAAAGAGAAAATTATTTCTAATTCAACCAAATACACTCGATATGTAAGTATCATAACATTTTAGTCTAAAAACAAAAACGTAGAGAAACAGAAAAAGCCATTTTTTTTCTGAAAAATCTCACTTTATCCACAGTACCAGTAGTGGGCACTCTCTGTACATTTTTTTATGCCAAGTTTTCAGTTACCTTTTTGATACCAAGTTCTTTTTTTTCTTTTTCTTTTTTTCTTTTTTTTTTTCTGAGAAATTGGTAACATGTTTTTATTTTCACTTTTCGCTGAAACATTTGGCACCTTGTTAACTGAACACAGCATCCAAAATGTTTTCAGGAAAATCAGAAAAAAAAATGTAGATTTGTGCCTTTAATTCTCTTATTACAAGACATCAAGTGTTTACATCCAAGTTAACAAGAGTGTCAGAGTTTAAAATTAGCTCCGGACAGTGTTTCCGGTACAGAAACTGGAAAAATATGATCTCCAGGATCAAAATTATTAGGGATAATACTTATTCCGCTCGGAAAGGTGAAAATTATTCGGCGGGAGATGGGTGGCCTACAATATCCAGGAATGTTGATCCTTCGCGGCGTATCCTTCGAGCCATGTCTGATGGACGTGCAACGATGAAAAGGAACCTGGGTTCTCAGGCTGAAATTACGACATGAATAGGAATTTTAGGTTAAGGTGATATAACGGAACAAAGAGATAGGATTCTTGTCGAAGATTTACCTTCGATTTCAGAATGACACTAGTGAGACAGCAATGCCGCTCTTCGCCTGCAATAAGAGTCCGTTCAACGTTAGAGGATTGTTTTGCAAGTTGAGAGGAAACAAAAATTAAGCGAAAACATGGCAAGAAGTTGATGAAACGACACTGAAGGTGCGCCAGTAAAAATGAGATGATGACATTAAAGATAAGCAAATAAAATTGTTTATATATGACAACCTACTCTAGTTGGCCATTTTTATCTATTAAGTAAGAAACGATCATGAATTACAGTCAATAAAAATATTTTGGCCAATTACGTACGAAATAATCTTAGGTCGAGCAGAAGCAATTTCCACTTTTATGGCCACTGAGTAGTACTGACAACATTTCAACGAACTGAGAACAAAAGAAGCCTACCGTATTACCTCTATTTTACCATTAATTACTACATCTCATTATTAAGAGTTTATGAGACGCTCATATAGTGAGAATTAGTGGTTTGTTTAAACGGAATTCGATATCCTCTAGTACCGCTGACAAACCCAAATAGATATAACTGAGATAATTACAAGTTGGAAACCAAATGCATGGATCAAATTTTCAGCTATGGCTGATCATTGAGGCAATTACAACATAATGTACCTACGCAAATTCTAAACTACTTTGATCCTTTAATTCACCATTATTATATAAATCGCTATCTAATAGAGTATTTTACATGTATCAAGTTCATTATTGCGTGTTTTTAACTTTCATGAAAAAGGCATCTATCATTTCTTATCACACTGACTAGTCTTCAGGTTGATATTCTCTCACCACATATTAATAATAAGATGACCATTTAATACATATAAATCACGGGTAACAAACTTTGAAGCAGAAACTTAAAAATGAACAGGTTAATGAATGATGTGAAAGATTAAAAATATGGTATACATAGAGAAGTAAAGAAAGGATGTGGAAGATTAAAAATATAGTCTACATATTAGCAGCCCATGAGATCCTTCCAAGCATAATAAAGTGTTTCATTTTCTCATTACCCACAATCTCAGAAATTTGATCGAGGATCAGGGTATAAACTTAAAATCAGACAAAGACTTATAAACAAAGTAATCCAACGGATAATAAATTAGTGAAAAAGCACACCAAACAAGAAATAGCCAACAATATATAAAAGACTGCAATCATACAGGAAATATAAAGATAAGAAATTCGTTTGCAGTAAAAACCAATAAAACTTACCATCCAACTCCCATTTGTCAAACTTCACCAACCAGGCATCAGAAGCAATCTGTGAAGTAAGCATTCTATCCAGCCAAATGCGGAATTTCTGACCCTTTTTATCACCATAGCATGGTCCAAATGCATCAATGGATTCATGAAGTGTGTGCTCAACACCAGACGGGTGAATAATGATTGCAGTTGGATCCTACCAAACCCGCATAACAACTAATCAGCTTTACAAAATTCAGAAAAACCCAGGGCGCACTCAGAATGAAACTTTGATCTATGCTTCTGATGAAGTTCATAAGCACGCCGCGATGTTTCAACAATGAAAATAGCAATAGTTTAATCTTCATTTCAAGATGGCAAATCCATAGGTTGTTAGCTAACATAAATCATGGAAAAGCCAAATTCATAATAAGACAAAAAGAAGAGAAGAGAAATCAGTATACTCACGCAAAGACTTTTCAGATTCGAGATAGGCGAGTCAGACATCTCGACTTCAGCTCGGCGAAACTTTTCACAAAGCATATAAAACTTAACAAATTCATAAGCAGGCCCGATGTTGTCTTCCTTTAAATCACTATCTCTTGGGGAAATATTTGGACCTAGTCTGAAGTGGCCAATAGCTTGAATAATCCCAGCAGCACACCTTTCAGTTGCGTGAATAATCTTAGGGTTGTCCTTTGCATTTTGTGCATGCCACTGCAGTAATTCCTCTTGGGCATTGCTGACCTGAAAATATAATTGAATTTAACCAACTTTATATAGAAGTAATCATAATCATGCAGAAGAATTTCACCCACTAAATGCCTATATGGCCTTCTTTTCAACTTACCATGACACCGTAGACACCAGGAATGCTGAATAATTCTGCGTCATTGCCAGAGTCCCCGCAAACAAGAGTATTTTTGGGACGTTTCCCACACGACTCGAACTTCTTCAGCAAATATGCAAGAGCTTGCCCTTTGCCAGCACCTTGTGGTAATATATCAAGATCCATTCCACCACTATAAATTATTTTCACATCTAACTGGTCAAAAATAATAAACAGAAAATAGTCAGCAAACTATAGCCACGAAGTTGGATAAATATTTCCTGCTAAACCAAGATTAATATTCTTACACTCCAGTTATCTTACCCCACGTTTTTCCAGGAGCTCTGAAAGAGACTTTACTACTTCTTGAGCATTCGCCTTGTCAATGTAAAAGCTAATCTTGTGCGGTCTCTGTTCTGTCTCAGACTGTATTTATACGCATCGAAGACATCTCGTTAAACCTTTTCATTAAATTGCTGGAAAAAAGAAAAGTATTCACTAAGGCCGGAAATTTCACCTGGGGTGATAGCTGAGGAAATTTGGCAGTTTCCTCAAGAACAATGTTCCTGTCCCATTTCTGATTTAGAACTTCTTCCCAGCCATCATCAGGCACCATAGCTTCGCCATAGGTTATCTCTGTACCGACAGACATGATGGTGATATCTGGCGTTAACATGGGTTTCTCTTTCCTCAGTTGTTTATAAAGTGTGGGCGATCTTCCAGTCGAAAAAACCAACAGGGAATTTTGGCGGTAAAGAGCCTCCCATAATGCGTTAAAGCGAAGCAGGGAGAGGTTCTCAGGATCATGGTGATCGACCTGCAAGGTGAAAGCTAACGAAGTGAACACTGCAGGAACTGTCTTATTTAAAAATAAAAATAAAAATTCTAGACTAAATACCAAGATCCACAATTGCACTTTATCACTCTAATTACCCCATATATTTTTATCGCTTTCATCTCAATAAGACGGACTTTTTCAGATAATTTTGAATTCACAGGAAAGTGAGCAGCAAGTATAAGGAAGACAGCAAGCTTATATAATTACTTAAATCAAATTAAGATTCTGTTTGTAAGATTAAAATCACGTAAGCAGACTAAGAACAAAGTGTCCGATAAAGCAATAGTTTTGCAGGACTCTCATGAATAAGAACAAAGTGTCATTGTAACTATACATCTATTACTGAAACTTCAACTTAGATAGGTTTTGGTATAAAAACTACACCATCTTCCAACCACATATTTGTTGCTCTCCATGAATTAAACAATATATATATATATATATATATATATATATATATATATATATATATATATATATATATNTATATATATATATATATATATATATATATATATATATATATATTGCAAAAAAGGTTGAACTTATTCAAGACAAATGCAAGGCGTAAGCGCAGGGCTGGTTTGTAATATATCTTTAATTCAAACCACACCATCGTATGATCAAGATCCGAAACGATCATGAGGCGAGCGGGGCCATCCAGCCGATTCATTTTGGTGCAACTGGTGCAGTTCCTGCAAAATGAAGATCCAGAAGTTAGAATTTTCAGTACATCAACGGAAAAACAGAACAATTTCTGATGAACTGACGCTTGTTACATTCGACGAGAATGCCGTATAAATTTTGATACCCTCTCACTGAATAATAAGCCATTCTGAATACATCTTTTCACTGACACCCCTCAACTTTCCCTTTTTTTTTGGTTTTAAGTTTCTTCAATCAATTAAATTGGGAATTTTGTTAAATCAGTAACTAATGAAGCTACTGGTCATTGATTATTACCAAAATCCGCACTTTTTCTAGCTGAACAGTACTTAGACACACGACATTTTTTTAACATAATCACCGAGTAATTATCAAAATCCCCCAATTCGATTGATTGGAATTAGGGGGTCCCCATACACTTTCACCTATAAAAGATATGATGAAATAGGTGTGAAATATCAGGAGAAACAAAAGAACCTCGTCCTGAAAAATCAAATTCTTTTTTCTATTACACGCTCATAAGATGGTCGAAACAACAACAATTCACACACACTCATCAAAACCGATCCAATCAGATACAATCCGAAACAACTAATAACAAAAAAACTTTTACCAGAGAGTGCAATCGATAGTGGAAATCGGAATGCGAAAAGGGAGAGAGGGGGGCTTACAGAGCAGCTAGGGTTAGGGTTCGAGGTTCAGATCGGCGGGGCGAAGCAGAAGCAGACGCAGAAGCAGCGGCGCGTATAGCTTTTGGCTGGCTCAGGAAGCGCTTTTGGGCTAGCGGAGGAAGAAGAGGAGGAGGAGGAGGAGGAGGAGGAGAGGGAGACGATGATGGGGAGAGGGAGAGGGAGAGGGAGAGGGGGAGGAGAGGGCACCGCTGGAGATGTATGATGGGCATCTAACTACCGCTTTGGACTCGAAAAGTGCGCGACGCAACGCGCTCTTTTGGACGGCGAATCGCGACGGGGGGAATTTGGGAATCGCATCGCGGGGGAAGATGCTTTTGGGACGAGCGCGGGCGCGCGTGCGGTGGGAAAATCGCGTTTTGGGGGAGGAGCGTGTTGGCACTGAGCAATACCATTCGGGGTTTTTAGTGCAATAGTCCTCTTCTAAAATTTTATTTTAAAAATAAACCTGTTAAATTTTTATTCGTAGATATAGTTCTATAAAAGTGGTAAATGGTTCACCATTTTTAAAAACGGTGAACCATTCACTGTTTTTTTTTTTTTTCTTACTTTATTTTTTATAATTCTACGATGGTAAAAGCGGTGAATGGTTTACCGCTTTTATTATTTTTCTACTTCTAAACAGAAATTATGAATGCGGTGAATCATTCACCGCATTTAAAGGTCTATTTTTATAATTATTCTTTTAAAAAAATTATTTTTATAATTATAAAAATCGATAAGATTAGTTATAAAAAAAATTCATACTATTCATACTCCCCATTTTGTTTTGGGATAGACTATATTTGGAGTACAAAAGAGTGCGTAGATCTTACAAATTACACCCTCCATACTAAATTTTAGAAAAATCCAAATAAATGTTTTGGTAAAAATTGTAAACATAAGTTACTCTCTGAAATGACAAATAATAAACTTTGGATAAAAAGTGTAAAATGTTAAGTCCCACCAACAGCATTGCCTTTAATAGAAAACGCTGGGGTTATAAATAATTTTTTTTATTATATGCAGTTGAGAAGTTCATTTTGATTAATTTAGTTGAGATCACCTCATAAATAGATAAAAAGTTTATATTACTTACTTACCTTTATTTAAAATTACTAAAATAAAGTTACTCTATCCAAATACTGCAGTTCAAACTGCCATCAATTTGAACCCAATTCTAGCTGCTGTAAACCCTAAAACCTAAACCCTAAACTTCTTATGCTGTTGCAACTATAACAATTAAATTCAAATGTATCAAAATAAATATTAAATTTTAATTTGCATGTAGTTTCAACTGCCATGAAATTACAACTACTAATAACCAAAGAGCCTCTAAAATGCCTGCACAAACAGATTGCATAATCATACAATCAAAAAAAATAATTAACATTTTCAGTACGAGACAAAAAAACTGATCAGAAAATCTTCAGCTATAAGAACTACAAGAACAATTTAATACGCCGTCGGCTAATTTTTAGTCTAAATACACCATACATCAACCAAAGCACAAGTTTGCATGTTACTCTTGGACCTTCAATGCCATCCGATATAAGTTACATATATTTTCATCACAAAGATTTAGCTAATTCATCGACATACGAGCATCAGTGATAACTTCACGTAGTACAATGATACAAAGGGAGCCTCATTGCAATCAAATCTGGAGCATATAGATGGTCGTTATGAATATGGGTGGTGTCTGTGCCTATCTTTGTCACGGGACGAGTGTGCGCTGTGGTACTCGCTGCGATCTGAGAAAGAGAGAAAAAAGAAACACGGAAAAGAACAGCAGCATGAGAAACAAGGATCTTGATTCTAATAAAATCAAAAGTCGTTATTAAAATTAATATACCTCGTGATGAATGATGCCTCAGCTTATCTGAATGGCCTGCAAAAAATGAGAGAATTTTCAGATGTGAAACTACTGACCATTGAATTTGTCTGAGTTAAAAAGAAATAAATCTTCCTCATATTGTAATCATAGGCCGAATTGTAAAGAATCCCGTAAAAATCACGACTTTTTTGAGACCTATATATTATACGCTAAAACCACAAAATTTCATTATGCCACCTACTCCGTCACTTACTATTTGGTGATATTTATTAATTTCCTCACAAGTCAATAAGGTGAAATGTAGGTTTTAAATTTTCATATGATGGCAGTGAGAAAATAAAGATATACATAGGAGCTTTTCTGCACTTTAGCAAATTGAGTACCACACTAACAAGATGAGTAGAAAATTTAAAGAGAAAAATACAATGGTATACCTGAGCCTTTGTCCTTTGAACGGTGCCTTCGTTCTTTCTCTCTGTCTCTATCTATCTCTCTCTCACGCTCCCTTTCCCTATCAGAGTCTCTACCTCTACTATCACGGTCAGATTCTCTACCTCTGCTATCGCGATCTCTACCCCTAGATCTCTCCTTTTCTCTCTCCCGTCCCCTTTCAATGCTGGCATCTAACTTGTAGTCACTCTTAGACTTCACTGTCAAATCTTCCTTGCCATCAAGCTCAGCAGGCACATTTTTGCCATCATCTTCGCTTTTCTTTGACTCCTTTAATTTGTCCAAGGCTGCTTTAATCAACGCATCCTTTGTTGATCCAGTATCCTTGGGAGTGCTCGAATCATTAGTGGTCCCGTTATTTGGACTTTCCTAAGTAGAGGCAAAAGAAAATCCGTAAGCACTGCAACCAAACGCCAAAAGAGTTGGAAAAGAATGCGATGGGAAAAAACTATGCCAGACACCCCTGAACAAGTTGTGCAATTGCAGATAACCACCCAAAGCTTGAAAAGTTCAAAAATTTATGTCCGAACAATATGCCTATTTCAATGAACCACCAAGCCCAATTTCCATTAGTTTACCCTTAGCTAAGGTCTCAAATGAAAGCCAAATGACTCGAACAACCCCAAACTCATCTAGGCATTTCAAAAGGGGGGAAAAACATATAGTTTTAAGGTCATACAACAATCACGTGTCGATGGGAGTTACAGAATTTCACAGTCACAGGTTGAAGTTTTTTTTTTCTTTTTTTCTTTTTTTGCCCCCACAAACCTGTTTTGTTGATTAAAACAAAGAAATAGGTCATCTGGTCTTTTTTTTTTTTTTTTTTTAAAATTATGCCTCTCCAAAAGTAGAGCAGTCATCTCCAATGACTACATGAGGATCCTGCCATATCTTTCCCTCATGCAATGCACAAATAAAATAGTTAGCAAGGTATTTCCAGTTTTACCTTCGGAGCCTGGGTATCAGGTGTCTTGTTCAACATAGTAAACGAATCATTATCTTTACAAACTGGGATATACTGTGCCTTGGGGAGGCTGTATAGTTGAGCTAGAACTCTACAGACTTCCTGAATTCCCACCTCATCTGCATCAAAAACGGTCCACCAAGGTGGGTCCTCAGGCAGGGGAACCTGGAATCTCCGAGCTGCCGCATATACGACTCCACACGCTACTACTTCACTCTTAAATCGCACACATAGTGTTGTCCGCAAGCTACAAAACAAAAGGCAATTCACATAAAATTTATACCATCCAACAAACAAACGACCAAATTGTAAAGGATAGCAGAATAGGATTGAGAAAGGATCGACCGAATTAATTCTTTGAGTAGATGTGAAACATTCTGTGTTCTTAAAACAGCTGCAGTACGTGCTGCTTCAGGAAGCTCTTCAAACAAGTCCACAGAGCTCTTTATAAATCTTATCTAAAAGATTATCGAAAAGTTCTTAGCATCATTTTCAAATTGGAAACTTCAATTCATACTGTCATCCATTCACAATATATATAAAAGGATTACAGCGTTTTTAAGATTAAAAAATGTCTTCCCCCTTCTTTCAAATAATATGCTTTGGGGCGAAGAAATTGTAATTGCCAAGATTTTGTCGATATCTAAAACAAGGTTATTGCTCAATGGGAAGCCAACTAAAATTACCCAATGTAGGAAGGGATTAAAAGAGGCACTCGTCTCCTCTACTATCTGATTTTGTTGTAGGCAACCAGAAAATAATGATCAGAATAACAGAAGAGTCCAATATTTTAACTATTCTGAGCATTCAACTCTTTTTTGCAATCAACTGCCAAAATCTAGAACATCTAGAAGAAAACATTCAAGCTAACATAATAATGTGATGACAACATATGGCTCACTAAAGAAGAGTTCTTTGGTAGATTAAGCCTTATATCTAAACAAAGTTGTGCAACCTAATAGATTCACCTACATATGACTCAAAAGAGGCCATGTTGACCTCCTTTTTGCCCCCCCTATTTTCCTTCATATTCAGAAGTTTCTAGGTGCATTCCACAGCTAGAATTTGTCAATCACCATTCCTTGTACTACAACATAGATCAGATTTTGAACACCAAAATCTACTATATTACATGCTTTGTCTACCTTTCTTCCAATTCTTCTTTTCCCTGTCAAATATTTAGACACTACATTAGGTAGGTTATGCCTTTCTCGTGCAAAAGTTGACAGCAAAAATTAAGTTCTTACTATTGATCAATTTCATTCAATTCATATGTGCTTTCTTTTCACAATCATTATATGCAAATGGACAAGACCAGCTCTGATCCAATATGAAACAAGCACCAAATTCAAGCTATGGCCTTTAAAGTCCATAAGGAATAACCATTTTTTTCTAAGCATTTGCCACTCCTTCAACCATATTGTATCCTCACTTTCTTTTCGACCTCATGGTGGCTACAGACCATTAGATAAAAGTTGGAAACTCACGGCCGCCATAATGATGTCTTAGTTTTGAAACACAACTCCATTGCAGAAGTACGTGCTTCATCAAACTATTCATCATGCATACAAATCAAACTATCACGAAGTACGATGTTAAGCTATTCAAAATTATGTAACAAACAATGTTGCAACCATGACCTAATTATCTGGGACTTCTATTCCTCGTCGGACCCAATAACATCTAACCACCTACTTTGGGGCAGATTCTTTGTAGCCCAATGTGCATAAATTCTCTGCTCACCGTTGACGTGGCAGCGATCCAACAGTTGAATGGGTTGAGTTCATCTACAAAATCTAGACAATTAATTAGACTCTTTTTTGGGTAAAAACAGAGATTTCAATGATATTCTACCTTTCATACAACCGTTGAATCACTGCCATGTCAGCAGTGAGCAGAAAATTCCTGCACACTCCACTACAAAGAATGTACCCCTAGAGCTACCTATATTCTCTTTGAATCCCCCTTTAAGTTGCGACATAGTTGAGTCTAAGTTACGTCGAACCATTACATATACTCAACACGAAACTAATTGGGCATAATTGGAATCTAAGCACAAGCCGCTAGTTAAATTAGTTCCAATAATGTAAAGGTTCAGATGTAGTTTCTTCAGATCCCCCCAATTACCATTCCTAATGGGTTGTGTCAAGCTTCAAATTCGTATTGTGTTTTGCCAAACAAACAAGATTGTGTGCCCTAGACAAATTAGTGGTGATAAATAACCAATGTAATACAAAAATGAAGACCACCAAACTGAAAAACATCTAGCTGAATCTTTAGCTTAAAAAATATAGGACATGCAAATATACATACACTATAATATATCCAGAATCTTAATTACTTTAGGCAGTGTTCAGTCAGGTATTAGGCCCTATCACCTAAAACACAATGCATGATCAATTATTCCATGAAGTAGATAAGAAATAACAAGTGTATCCCAGAAATATAAACCCAAGGGTATGGTGGAATTGCATGATCCCAATGGATAGGTCCTTACGCAACTAATTCACACTATCCCTAGGGCAAGTAACCGGGCATCACATGAAGAACTATATTTGGGAAGATTTTTCAGTAACCTGCTCCTTGACAAGACTTGCAACTTAAATTTGAATGACCATGCTAGCCAACTTTACACATTTATCCATATCAAAGAAATATCCAGGTTTGCTGATCTATATTGTAATGCATTATTGTAATACAAATGCACTTCAAACATATCAAAACTGACATGCATATCATGCTTCAAACAAATAGAACAGAACATAAAAATAAAATTTAATAAGACAAGAAGATTTCTAACAAGCTTGATATGAAACTGTTTGCAAGAGCAAGTATTTCTCCATCATTACCGTGATAATTCTAAGACGTAGACAAGCAGATTAACATGCTGGAAAGTGAAAATACATACTTCTCTAACCATGCAAAACTTCATACGTACACGATAGCATCGGGAATGTAAGAATAAGAGTTAAGAATATATGGTTTTACTAGTTACAACCATGGCACATAGGATACCCATGGTGACAGGCACATCAAAGTGGGTTTCATACCCGTGACCGACAACTCAAGTCTAAGGGTAAATGTTGTGCCCTCCAATATTGAGCAACATAGTCATGGAGTCTCTACAATAAATCAGTTTTAAAGCGTTAGCACTTGCGATGAGATGAAATACATATTTGTATGGACAATTGACATCAGATAGACCTTTTCACTAAACAACGGAATCAGAAATGTAAGAAAGTCTGTCCACATAAGCATCTGACAGAATAATCTAAAGGTACCATCTAATAGTCTAACTGGCACATTAGTGAAGTATCTGAGAAGAAATACCTGTCATTTGCTAGATTCCAAGCTTCCTGCCTCAACTCCAGAGGTGTTCCAAGTGTTGCAAGGTAGTTTGATATAAACTTATGTGGATGCTCGACATGGCAAATGAAACCCATTTCTTTCAGCAAGTGTCTCTCGGTCCTAATCAGATCGTTCTTTAGGTCTGAATATTTCTACAAGAAGGATGAAAAAACCAGAAATTCAGAATGTGACATAGTACGAAAGAAGCACACATTGCTTTGGCAATATAAAACGGCACAAACAGAAAACGACTAAACAAAAGGCTAGATTATGGAGGTCTATATGTAAATTTATGAATCAGCAAAATGTTATATTGGAAACTACCAAACATAAAAAGAGCTGCAAACTTTAGTATTTCTGCAGAATAACATAGAAAATAGAAGAAAAGAAATCTACCTTTGAAAAGACATCCAAGTGGTCTATTGGCAGGTTCTCCCGTCTGCATTCCATTCGATGAAAGACAATAATGACATGCTTTGCTTTTCTTGGACTCTCCTCCAGCTTCGAAGCCAGCCAAACACAGCTTGCAGCAACCCTCTGAAGTCACACACCCACACACAAATCTTAGTTCCCACCATCATAATTTCCATTACAAAGAAAACAAAAAGGAGAATCGACGTAGCAACACAAAGAATATTTGGATCCTTACTTTCACACTAAATCGAGCAAAAGACTTCTTGCAGTAAAACCGATGGAAAAGAACCTGCCCTGTGGCCATCACAGCTTGAGGCCTGTGGCAGTTAAAAGAATGCACCAAATAAAGAACTGAAAGAACCTAACACCAAGAAATAGAATATCAACAAACAGAATATCTTCAGAATATTAAGTTTGAAATGTAGAGAAGAGCATACAGCCGAAGCAGAATGCCGCTCTCCTGTATAAGGTCACAACCGTAGATCCTAAGCGTGGTCTCTGTTTCTTCATCAATCCCATCCTTTCTTGAGGGGGAATTCTTTAGCTGCTCATCGGTGAGGTAGAAGGTGTCAATGGCAGTGTATATCATCCTGTCCACGAAACAAGAGAATATGTGAAGATAAAACTTTTTGTGGACTGGAGAATTGTGGGAGGCAATCATATTGACAAACGAAGAGAAGCGGAAGATCAGGGAATACAAAAAATAAGTTTTGCATCAAAAAGATTATGAGCTGCTCGAATAGCACATAATGACATCGGAATCGGTATCTTCCATCACAATGTGCGAGCACGAAAAGAGAAGCAAAATTAAACTCTAAGGCCCCATTTGGTGCGGAAGATAGGATTTGCTGTCTGATTCATCCCAAAATCAACCAAATGAGAGTTAGAAGCTGACAATTCATGCTGTATTCCTGAGTATCTACAAACGAGTCCATACAAAATTGGAAATTTCACTTCCCATTCAGATATGAACTGTTTAACAAGGCCAATCAAGTGAAATCTTACAAATTTATGAGGCAAACTTCAAATTCGCCCTTCACTGCATATTAGACTCACGAATACCGCCGGTTTTTTATATATTGGCTTAGAGACATCGTCTACTACTAATTCCAGTTACTTTAAACAATCATATTAATCGTAAGAAATTAAAGGTAGTAAACAAACCGGTCCACCTTTTCTTCTCACAAAGATCCTGTTAGATCTCTTTAATCCATTCCCTCTCAATGAAACATCAACACAAACACACGCTCATGCTTAAACCAACGTGCATCTTTAATGCAAAAGATCAACAACAAACCAATTTTCGGACAAATTAGTTCGAGCATCTAGCAAAGCAAGACAACACAGGGTCCGTCGTAGCGAGAAACGAGAGCTCACCTTGCGAATCTCCTCTTTTTGTGACCCAGGGTCCCAGAAACCCTAGCCGCCGCCTCCCAATGCGAAAGAGATCGGAAGCAAAGAAACAGGGTTAGGGTTTCGATCGCGCACACGCAGGAGTGATAGAGGGGTCAACTTCACCGGCGCGGGCGCCGTCGCCGGCGTTGGCGGTGGCGGCGGCGCGGGGAACGAGAAGGAGAAAAGAGGAGAAAGGGTTTCCGTAGCTTCGCGAAGAAAGGAGACGGAGAAGGTTTCGTTTCGATTATACCCGACTCGACCGAGCCAGGATTAATCAAACCGAAAACGGGTCGGCAAATATCCGATCCGACTCCGAATCCGATATCTTTTGGATATGGGTTG
This sequence comes from Ananas comosus, assembly GCF_001540865.1. Classification (NCBI taxonomy): domain Eukaryota; kingdom Viridiplantae; phylum Streptophyta; class Magnoliopsida; order Poales; family Bromeliaceae; genus Ananas; species Ananas comosus. Next base: position 3,262,415 of record NC_033643.1, on the reverse strand, counting down.
GGATTTTACTGTCGGACTCGAATCCGGATTTGGGTCTCGATCTAGAATATTTTTCGGATTCGGGTTCGCTAAAGTTCCTCCGATTCGAAATCAGATTCAAAAATAATCCGAATCTGAAACACGTTTTTTTTTTTTTTTTTTTACAGTTTTCTAACTTTTCTATAAATTAAAAAATTTACATGTATATTGATTTTTCTTGTTTATAACTATATATATTTGTTAAATATTTAATTCATATATGTATTCGTTTAATATCTGACTCATATCCGAATTTGTTTTTACCGGATATGAATTTAAATTTTAGTATCTGATATCAATATCTAAATCCGTATGCGAATTTGACATAAAAATATGAATATGGATATGAATTGGTACTATCCGATTCATATTCTACCCGTTTTCGTTTCTAATTTTTTATTTTTTTGTTATTTAAAAAAGATAAAAGATAAAGTGATTATATAAGCATTTTTTGTTTTTCTATGTCTTTACTCTTCAGAGCTTGACTTTGGTATTATATTCAACAAATTTTTATTATTTTATTTGATGAATTTGCTGACTTTTTAAATGCTTTAATTTAACTAGAATACTGAATTTATTAAAATAACAAAAAAATGTTAAAAAATAAAATTTTCATAAATTAAACTATAATTCGACTAAAATAAAAATTCAAGTAAAAACTCAGGTAATTAACACATGTGCTTAAGAATTAATCTTTTTTTACTGCAATATTGAATTTTGAAGACAAAACACTTTTCTCACAAGTGTGGTTTTTTTTTTATTTTTGGAATAGCTGACTAATATTAATTATTATTGTAAATTGATGACAGATTAAAAATTTAGACAATTATTTATCTGTCTATATTTATATATAAAAACATATATTTTAAATTTTAGTTGATGGATAAATAGAATCCACATCCACAACAAAATTTAAAATTATTCTTCTACCACAAAATTATATTCATACTTTCACCTTTTTTTGTACTGAATAAGTCATAGTAAAAAGAAAAAAAATCATACCCTCTTTTTCTTACCACAAAAAATTCATGTTTATTCTTTTGCTTACTAAAGAATGACAAAATAATTATAATGTGCATAGCATGTGCTATACAATTACAAAATATTAAACATGAATAAAAAAATAAAAAAATTTAAATTTTAAATAATTATTTATAAAAGGCAAAAGCTTAAATGATCCTCACATTAAAAAATGCCTTTTAAAAAGGATTCATTGATAGATTATCCCCACTTTTGTTCTAAACCAGTAAACCACTCCTTTTTTTCTTTTCATTTGAGAGAAAAATATAGAATAAATAAAAATATTTTTAAAAAAATTATGATAGAATGAATAAATTTAAAAAGTTATTTGATTGGTTGAAAATACTATGGGCGTGTTTGGTTCGAAGTCGGAGTCGGAATCGGAATCGGAATCAAAATAAGCTGGAATCAGAATCGAAATGACTCATTATCTAATTCTGTTTGGTTCATCACCTGAATCGAAATCGGAATAAATCATTCCTATTGTTGGTGTTTGGTTCAGATGGATACAAAAACGTAATTAAAATAATATACTAACATTATCTTTATAATATATTAATTTAATTCAAATTAAATATTAAATATTAAAAATTTACATCAAAATTTTGAAATAATGTCAAAATTTTAAATCTATTTTTTTTAAAAAAATTAAACTTTGAAGTTGAGTGGATAATTCAAAATATGAAACTAAATTTTGATTTATTCAAATTCAAACTTAAAATTATAATTTAAATTTGAATTTGAATTCATAAATTTAATTTAAGTTTGAAATAAAATTTGAGTAAATTTTATATAAATTAAAATTTAATTTAAATCCAAATTCATAAGTTAGACTCGAAATACTTGATTAAATTTTAATTTTTAATTTAAGTTCAAATTAAAATTTAAAATTATATATTTAATTTTTAAATTTTAACTCATATTTTAATTAAAAAAATTGAAAAAATAAATTTAATCCGAATAAATATCCATTCCGTCCGGATTCAACTTCCAATCCGGCTTTCTAGGCCGAATTGAAAAAAGGGGTGATTGAGCGATTCCTATTCCACTTAGGAATCGGAATTGGAATGGGACTTTCACGTACCAAACACCAACAAATGGATTCACTCATTCCCATTCCGATTCCATGGTAAAAAAGAAGCGAACCAAACACGCCCTATATATTAGCAATATAATAATTGTTGTATTCTAGATTTTTTTTATTTTTATTTTTATTTTTTTTTCTAAAAGCAGATGCTTTGGATAAGACTTTAAGTTTTGGAGATAGATTCTTATCAGATTTTTCAGGTTTTGGTCTGGAGAACTCCTCATCTGTAAGTCCCAACTTTAAATCCTACTCGCAAAAACATTCTATTCCAAACCCACCGACCACATTCTTTACTTTTCTCCTTTTTACTGCTACCATACTACAAAGAATCTATTCTTTTCCTTCTCATCTTCTTCTCCCAGATCAACCCAATTTACTATCTATCTATTTATTTATATCTATTTATTCATCTTCCTCCTCCAGAAACCAAAAGCAACTGGAGCGCAAACCCGAGTTCACGATCTGCGCCAATCTTTTGGGTACATTTTGCGGGGTACGCGTAGGAGCAGCGGCGCAGCATACGATGATCATCCGCATCCGCACCCGCGACGGGCTCGAGCGCGTCACCGTCGCCACGCTCCGCTCCCTCATCGAGTCCCAGCTCGGCGTCCCCGCCGCGTCCCAGACGCTCTCCCCCGACCCCAACCTCCTCCTCCTCCAAAACCCTAACCCTAACCCTAACCCTAACCCTAACCCTAAGCCCGTCTTCGTCCTCTCCGATCCCGCCGCCTCGCTCTCCTCCCTCGGCCTCGCCCATGGCTCCATCCTCTACCTCTCCTACTCCGCCCCGCGCGCCGCGGCCCCTCCGCCTCCCCCACGCTCCTTCTCCCCCGCGGGCTCCTTCGGGCGCCGCAGGATGACCATCGATGACCTCGTCGCGCGCCAGATCCGCGTCGCGCGGCAGGAGCAGCCCCACTGCTCCGCCGCGTCCTTCGACCGCGACGCCGCGCACGCGTTCCAGCTCTACGTCGCCGACGCGCTCGCCTTCGCCGCCAAGCGCGGCGGCTTCCTCTACGGCCGCGTCGGCCCCGCCGGCGCCGTCGCCGTCGACTTCATCTACGAGCCGCCCCAGCAGGGCGCCGCCGACGCGCTCCTGCTCATGCGCGACCCCGACGAGGAGGCCCTCGTCGAGGCCATCGCCGCGGGCCTCGGCATGCGCCGCGTCGGCTTCGTGTTCACGCAGGCCGTCGGGCGCCGCGCCAGCCCCACCGGCGAGTACACCCTCTCCGGCCGCGAGGTGCTGCAGGCCGCCGAGCTGCAGGCCGAGGGCGGGATCCCCGAGTGGGTCACCGCCGTCGTCAAGCTCGAGGTCGTCGCGGAGGACGGCGGCGCCGCGGCCTCCGCCGACGTGCACTTCGAGGCCTTCCAGATGAGCGACAACTGCGTGAAGCTGTTCAAGGACGGTCTCTTTGTTACGGAGTTCGGGGAGGACGACGACCCGCGGCTGTCGAGGATGACGAAGGATGTCGTGGTCGGGGGCAAGGACACGCGGGAGGTCGACAACGACTTCTTCTTGGTGCCCGTCAAGATCGCGGATCACCAGGTCAGTTTCAGCTCTCTAATGTTGGAATTTCATCTTTTGCTTAGTGCTCGCACTATGAGATGCTTCTTACCTTTGGATCACCATTGTTATGAATCAACATTACGGTGTTTTGGTTTGGTTGAAAATACTCTATTTTAGAGGTTGCTTCTGCATTATCCTATATTTCGAACTTTCATGCTGAGGAAGAAATAGGAATAAGGAATCGAGTTGAATTAAGAGGCTCTGCACATGCGTAGATTTTGATAATTCAGCTAAAAGAGCTCATCAAAAGTTGAAGAGGATAGACAAAGTGTTTCTTGAGACGTAAGACTTAGTACATGATGATTGCTGCTCCGATCAAAATATCCCAACCCAAATTCTTCGTGTGGCTTATCACTATCCTCACTTTCTTTGTCCTCTCTCTCTATCCAGAAAGAAATGAACAATTTTCACCTAATAGAAGTTCAGAAATCTCGAGTGAGAAAACTTAACATGTTGGTTGAAGGCCATTAATCTGGCTTAAGTCTAAAAAATAAAGAGGTGCGGATCAAAATACAGTATGAGATTAGTTCGATTAGTTTACATTGAGACACTTCATTGTTGTCATGTGTAATTTTATTAATAGTAAAAGTAAATGTTCACAGCAGTTCTTGTGGTATATATTTAGGGTTTTCCTTTCACAAATTTTAGGAAAACCTCCTAATTTTATATGCCTCAATTAATTTCTCGTATTTGAAAGAAATGCTTTCTTTGATAGTGCTTTGTACATGGAAAACACTTGTTTATATTACTTAAGAGTGAATACTGTTGCTGAGACCTTAAGTAGAAACAACTGTTGGAAGCTAGCAATTTCAATCTAAATTGAGGAATGTAATATATCAATATTGCAATTATGCTTGGTTTATCTTTTTTTTTTTTTTCCGGTCATTTAATGTGCTTGGGACAATGATTCTGTTTATCATCTGGAAGAATTGTGAACTTGTTGTGCTTTGAAGAGTAAGCATGCAGATAAACATCTTCCAATATTCAAGTGAGAGTCACATTTATGCTGTCATGGGAGATGAATAATTCAACAAAAACCTATGTGACAAATGTTTTGAATTTTGCTGCTTGTATGTTTTCTTTTCTTGATCACTCTTGCAAACTCAGAAACAAACTTTTGGTTGGAACAAAGTTCTTCAAATTTTGCTAAATATACTATTAGTTGAGCAAAGATTTCATGGTCTTTTGAAGTTTCTTCTATAATTCCCAAACTTTTTTTTGTCAATTTTCATTATTTAATTGCTATCAGTTTGTTCTCGAGCATATGCAAGAATTTGCGTAGCTCCTCATACTTGTATTTTTATATCATTAATGATTATGCCATTGTCCTCTTTGCAGTCCTTATGTTTGGTACTCTAATATAGTGCATCATCGTCACCTAGTCCTTGAGTGTGTCCATGAACTAATCGATTTTTATCTTCTGCAATACCGTGGACGATAGCAACTTGTTCATCGTTGATATGTAAATAGCTTAATTAAGCTTCTTCTCTTGCATTGAGATATCAATAAGAACTAACTTCTAACTAATCTTCAAGGGATTTGGTTGATTCCAAAGCAAGAAATCCTCTATAAAACTGTACCGGCACCATGCGGTATGACAATGATTTCATACTGTGTAGTTTTGATGTGGCACTATAGCATCAATAGTATAGTGCCGATACTGTAGAATGGGTACTCTTTATGGAACTTGTGGTTATAGGTGGAAAAGTTGTCAACTGATTTAGACTCTTGATTTGGTAGAACTTATTTAATCTCGATAGAATCAAATATCCAATCTTGTTTTCTTGAAGGTTTTCAGAATTTAGTATCAGGATTGTTGGGCCTTGTTGATATTGTTGCCCTTTTTTAAATAGGATTTCTACATGAAATAATATAGTAGGGAATGGTGGATTGTTTGCAATCCTTACATTCAATGTGTTTATTTGGCGACAAAAAAATATTAACTTCGAATATTTTGGTTCCAAAACCTTTTTAAATAAATTGCCATCCATCACTTGGCTAGGATGCAACAAGACGGAAGTCTTTCCTCTATAATATTAAATTATGTAGAATTAGCTTTTAAAAAAAGAAAAAAGAAAAAGGGCTACGATGCCAAACGAGCCCTTAATTTATAGCTTATATGAAGTGTCATAGTCTCTTTGTAATGATCATGGTAACACAAGAAAGTTATATTTAGTCTTAGAACTTTCATTTCCTTATGGAGCTTATGATGACTGGTTGGTGGGGAGTATAAAATGATTTCTAAAATCTCATAATAGACAAGACCTTCAGACCTTATTTCCCAGGATATGATAAATCTCCTTGTTGGTGGATTGCATTTGTGAATACCCTGTTAGGGAGTAAAATCAAACTCCTACAACCACGAAAGGAAAATCTATATACCGCGCACAATTTATCACTGCACAACTTGTTCTAACATCCAAACTGCTTAAAAGTTCTTAGACTGATGCTGGTAGTGCTATCAAGATTTCTAGCAGCTTCTAGCCAAATAGGACAAAAAAAAACTTTACTTTTGCTTAACAATTAAAAGGGCTTAATAATGACATGTTCATGTATGCAGGGTCCATTATCATCAAGCTTTCCCATAGAGAATCGAATGACAATGGTAACACTGAGGGCGCTGAAGACCCACCTGGACCGGACAAAGCACCTGCCATTTGTGAAGCGGATATCCGACTTTCACTTGCTTCTCTTACTTTCTAGGTTCTTAGACGTGAATGCCGACGTCCCCGCACTGGCGGAGTGTGTACAGAAGCAAGGTCCTGTATCTGAAGGCTACCAACTTCTGATCGAATCTTTGGCTGCTTCTTCATGAGTAAGCAACATTGATGATGATAATGATGATGCCATGCGGCAAAAGACGGTACAAAGTTCCTGTTAATGCTGTTAACTTTATTAATATTAAACTATAGTTTGCTGTTCGCATGCGACTGTTTAAGATATAGTTATCTTGCTTAGATTTCAATAAATTTAATTTATCAATCTTGGCATAAAGGGTTTGATCCGCTTCTCTTTCCCATAATCTTGAGGAGTAGGCATATGAAATGAAGATTTTTTCTATTTCCTCCTGAATCTGGGATATACTTGCAACAAATTGGGGATGAATCTTCACTTATTATTCTTTTGTGATGAGCTTGGATGTCGGAGTTCCTCGGACAGTACAATACATTTATATGTAGCTTATATTTACTTATTACTTTGATTAGAGTAATGTCAAACTTGTTGATTCCACCATGGTCCATGAGCCTAAACTATCCTTGAATTGCATTAGGCCCCATTTGAATGCCAGAATAAGTTAGTTAGTAATATCCTATTCTTTATGAGGATTTTCTATTGTGATTGGAAGTTAGGAGCGTGGTCAAATGTCTAGATGGAGTATATTTGGTATTCAAGTTATTTTTTTCAAAATAAGATAAATCGCCTCGTAGGGGAAATGTGTTATTCTGTCAAATCATGGCTAGCAAGGTCTTTTAAGGAGCCAAAATGAAACTCCTACCTTTTGATCGCATAAGAATATCCTCATATCCAATAAGTTATTATCGAATAACGTATTCTAACATCTAAACAAGACCTCAGTTTCTTATTTGGCAATTGGCACGCATGTCAATGGTTGTGCATATAACATTACTTGTTTTGGAGTCGTACAATTTCTTGACCATCTTGCAAGTACTGCATCTTTCTATATCGGAGGTTTCAGCTTGAAAATTTAATATTTATTTTCTTGGGACAAAATATGATGTGATCAGTTTACGAAGCATGAAAACATACCCAATCATGAAATAGGCTTCAGAGTTTTAAGTGATACTGGAAATAGGAACTGAGGGAGAATACTTGAAGCACCAAGTCCTAGATATTTCCATGCCGCACCTGAATCGATCATCGATGTTGTTAAACATGATTTATGGTATTTAAAATTCTTAAGAACCAAAGTTCGTGATTCTTTGACATACCTAGTGATCAAGTGGTCTCAAATATGCCATATATTTGTTGTCGAAAGTTATTAATTTTGAGATCACTTGATTAATAAGTAAATAATATTAAAAAATTACATAATTCCGTGTCTTTTATTTTTAGTAAAAATGTGAAGAACTTATCTGAATTGTGGACAATTTTGAGTCGATTGTCTAACCTTTTAAAATTTTAATTTTAGTACCCAACCTTTTAATTTGTTTAATTTGAGTTAGTCAATGTCAGTTTGACTTTAAAATTTGAATTTGTAGGTTTAGTTAGTATACTTTATGTAATTCTCAAAACTATAAATTTATTAAAGTAAGAAATCAGCTAAAATTTTGAAGTCAAAATAATATTGACCGACTCAAATCAAACAAATTGAAATGTTAGGCCAGTAAAATCAAATTTTTGAAAGGTAAGTTAGTAAATTCAAAATGGTCTATAGTTCAGATAAGTTCTCTATCTTTCTTACTTTTATTTTATTGCCCACTTGATCTTTGTTGCTTGGACCACATATGAAGGTGAAGCATATGCTCTTGGAGTGGTTGGTGGAATGTTTAGAGTCAACAGATTCCATTGATTAGTCCTAAACAATGACTCAATGTCCTAAACATATCAATGAGAACAATTATATGGCTGGTAATCTCCTGAATTGGCCTGTATCAATTAATTCTTTGTAATAGAGAGACTCTACTACCAAAAAAAATTCCGTAGGAAGCACCTTAAAGGAACTCCTGTGAGTATGTTCCATTGATGTACTTGAATACAGAGAAGTAAAAAGTATAGTGGAACAACATATTACATTTATGTTTTAGTGTTCCAAAGTATTTAGTATTATTTCCCACTTTTGAGGTAAGAGTATGAATTGGGCATAATATCTTAGGAGGTTAAATTGAGGAGGATAGTTTTTGCTGCTCAATTACTTCGAAATTGTAAGTTAAGAAAAATGTTAATTCATATTCTTGAGAATGAAGGGTTTTACATATTGATGATCACAAATTTGCATCGACAAACATTTAAGTTTGCTTAATAGATTACAAGTTTAGTGGCATCAGTTCCACAACTTTTACCAAAGTTTATACTAAGGTTCTGTTTGAATGTATGAATATTTTGTTCGGTATATTTTTTTTTTAGCTAACTGGAGAAATATAGTTGATTAGGAGTGTGATCAAATATATAAAATGAATATCATATTTGGTCTTCAAGTCGTTTTTTTTTAAATAAGTTAATTACTTTGTAGGTAAAATATGTTATCCTATTAAATTATAGATAATAATGATTCACATTTTCAGCTAAATTTATTTCTAAAAAAATAAATGAAGCGGATAACATACTATCTTTGTCTCAAAAAATACTAGATATCATGTGCTACAAGCATTGTTAGGTCCCAGTTGGGTGATATATTGTCAATTTGGGTGTATCATTCACTTTGTTAAGGAACAGAGAGACTCCATAGCCATGTAAAGTCATAAATAAGAGTTGTCAGAAAAATATTTATTTAGGTCATCAAATTTTAATGCTGATGCACTGAACTTCAATTTTAATTTCCAAGTCATAATACTCCTCACAAAAGATGATCAGCATCAGTTATCATGTCATGGCCAATATGTGACAGGATAGTGGATTTTATCAGCTGATTCGTTTATCATGTCATCTTTATAATTCAAAATTTTTTCAAACCACAGAAACTCAAATAAATAACTTTTTAGAGGCTTTATGTGTAGATCATGCTTGTTTGTTTACATTTCAAGTACAAACAAGTAAACACAATTAATTAAACAAAACAACAAACAATAACAAAATAACAAAGACACAGAATCATAGAAATACAACAAACACAGACCCAAATGGGCCCTCTTTACTTAGCAAGGAGTTGGCCCATTTAGCAAACTGAAAAAAAAAAAAAAAAAAAAAAAAAAACACTTTTACTTTGTTTCTTTTTTACTTTTTCCACCAATGGCATTATTTCCCTCCACAAGCCAACTCAAATGAACCAAACAAATACAACACAGTAACAAAGAAGAGGTGCATGATCAAACACTCTCATGAGTTCACCACCCTGCAGTTCTTTCGGATCTCGCCGCTCGATCCGGTGAGCACGCCGACCTCCCCCATATTCCGGATCGAGTTCTTGAACGCGTCGAGGAAGTCGCCCGCGTCGAGCAGCTTGTTGACGACCTTCGTCGACCGCCCGTCGGTCAGGAGGGCAGCGTCCGACTGGAAGAGGCCCTGCCCGAGCTTGAGGTTTGCGAAGTAGTGGTTGTCGAAGTCGGTGCTGCTCCCGGGGTCCATCGGGACGGTCGTCGTGTTGTCCGACAGGCTCTTGCACTGGGTCCTCAGGAACGCCGCATACGTCGCGTTCAGCGACGGATCGGCGTCCCCTTTTCCGGTGAAGTTGTAGAGCCTTTTGCTGAATGCGTTGCAGTGCCCCACTCCAATTGTGTGGGCACCTGTAGTATATACAAATATATATCCTAAATTTAAAATTACATAAAATAAAATTTAAAAGATGCAACATATAAATAGGCCCACCCACTTCTTTTTGAGTATGTTTTAATATTAAAATTAAATGGGTGAACTAGTTTGAGGCTTTTTTTTTTTTTTTTTTTTTTTTTTTTTTTTTGAGAGGTATCCATCCATGCCTGTGAATTTTTGAGGTCCCCTCATTTGAGGTAATTGATTTGTGTCATTTTCCTCATTTTTTTGCACATATGCTTTTCCCAACCACACTAGAAAAGGATTGATCAAATCAATCAAATCACAACCACCACTTTCATTATCAATTGACATCATCACCAACTTAGCAACAACATCACATGATCTACATATGTTTTCTCTTGTTGCCTCTTCTTTACTATAGCAACATCATGCACATCTTTTTCCCTTTCTTTGTCTATCCTAAGTGCCTTAATTTGCATCAAATTATCTTAATTTGTAGAACAAGCAACCATCAATATCATATATATCACCCACCTATTATTGCTTTTCCTCCACAAGTAATGTCCCTAGAAAAAACTATATATGGAAGTACTAGTAATATCTTATAAAACTCTTATGAGTACATTAATTCACTCATTAGTTTTAACACGATTCGATCGAGTCGAATCGACTTGTGTCGGTCGATCACGACATTTATTGAGTAAGAAATATGAAGGTTGAGCTTATCTTTTAAATGTTGTGTGGACCCAAACCTGAGCCACCAAACTAGATAATCAAGTTAAAGAGGGGGGGAAAAAACAAAAAAAAGAACTTGTTTCAAGCGGAGAAGTCTAAGAAGGAACCTCAAAGAAGGTTCTTCAAGCAAACATATGTGCTTATCTCTTTGCTCTTAAAACTGATCACAACCATATCTATTTCAATTCACTGTTGTGAATATCTTAATTTGCTTGTTTTAATCTTATATGTAATTCATAATGTCAAATATTAGTTGACATCCATTCTTTATAAACACAACTCATTTCTTGCTCTCCCCTTTCTTTTTGTTGAAAATTGGCTCCATTCCTATCGAGCTGGTTTCGTAGGACTATATATAAAATTTCACCACTTTTTGAGAAACTTTTGCTTTTATTTTCAACTGCAGTTGTTTCTAGCATTGCTTTTAAGATTTTGAGGCTATAAAAGTAGAAATTTTAATTCTCTACTTCTACATTTGTTGTTGAAAGTCTTAAAAGTATTATTTAGATATTACTTTATCAAATAGTACTGCACTGTAAAGTAAAACAAAGCAGATCTTTGATTGCTAACTTGGTAGAAAGTTTTCAATTGCTTCAATCATTGAACTATTCTATTCTATTATTAAACTATACAGGATAAAGTTTGGGTTGGGATCAATCATTGTTCTTAAAGCATTATCTGGTACAGTTTTGTCCTTTGCCTCAATTGAGGTACCCTATAAATATGCTTCTCACCTTAGCTACTAATGTAGGGTTTTTTTTTTTTTTTTTTTTTCTTTTTCATTTGGCCTCTTTTTAAATTTTTTGTTTTCGCAAATAGCTCATATAAATTTATGTTTACAAAGATGACAAGTAATTATTTATCATGTTCAAATATGATAAATGAATTATAATGTTCGACTTGCTTGTCCCTCTTGGTGCTCGCACAGCAAAATAAGGACCATTCTTATAAATAAAAATTTACAGGGGCCACGTGCAAAAAAAATAAAAGGCACAGTAGTGTAAGCTAAAAGTGATACTAAATTTCTCGCATGTTAGATAAGGATATAGGGCCTTTTTTTACTTTCTCACTGACACATATGTATTTTCTGATAAAGATGTAATTTTTTTTGAACTCTGCTCTGAATGTCTGTACTTTGGTATAAAAAAGAAGAAGAAGAAGTGATACTGAGTTTGTAGCCCACCTTACTCTGTCCTTTTTTTAGTTTTTATTTTTATTTTTTTTTTGTCACCTTATTCGTTACCGACATTAATTATTTTTGTTAGTTGAGCTATGCTTTTCATGCACATAACTGAGCACGGTCTCGTGTTTGGTATTTATTACTACAAGATCACAATTATTATATATGCTATTTATAAATTTTAAGCATAATTAGCTAGTTTCCAATCTAAATGATGTATTGATGTATAGTTAAATGACTAATGATATCTTTAATTAACTGCCTTTATGGGTATTGGTTTGTATTTTATAGGTTAATTTATATGTGACACATCAGCGTCTCGGCATATCAGAAATTGATATCACCAAATTAAATACATTACATTTGGCTAAGATTTTGACAACATTAATTTTTTGATATATCAACAATTATGCGGTTTCTTTTTCATAAGACCAAGGAGCACGACAGTTTAGAAGCTTAACTCTGATACCATATTGTTAAGTAGAGATGATCATAGCTAACTCGACTTGTAATGCTTGGAGGGTCGAGATTAAGTACCTGATAATACTACTAGATCTTTGACATCGAGGCCCTTGTTCGCGAAATCGTTGACGAGAGTCGTGAAGTCGGAGGAGGGCGAAGGGATGTTCGCGTTCGCCTCTGACGCCTGCGATGTCGTGCCGTCCCTCCTCCCTGTCTGAACCTCCCAAATTGGCTTCTTAAACTACAAATTAATCAAGAAGCTCTCTCATAATATTACACTTAAACAGTAACTAATTAATTAGTGTTTAAGTTTAATCAATGTGGTTTTAATTCAATTGGTTTGTGCACATATATATACATACATGAATATGTTACCTGGAAGGAAACTGAGTCCCTTGCAGCTAGTGCTACAATATCTGCACAGGAGACAGTTTGAGGGCACGCTTTCTCCAGCGCCGTTTTCACGTCGTCGATCACGTCGAACCCCGCGAGCGACTTGTTAGGGGTCGCGTCCTTCTCCGCGGTGTTGTTCGCGGTCGAGTCGATCAGGACGGAACCGTCGCAACCCTAGAATTGCAAACATATGTAAAATCGTGCATGATCCCCCCTATCTCTGAAAGGTCACGAGTTCAATTCCTGACATGTAAATACAACGTACCCTGACGAAGCAGTCGTGAAAGAACATCCGCAGGAACTTCGCGGGCAGCGCTCCGTTGCTCGCGACGCGATCCCACACGATGCTCTGGACCGTCTGCTCGGCCTGCGGGCAGCTCTTCTTGTAGAAGCCCTTCTCGACGCCGGCGGCCTGCGCGCCGACGGAGCTCGTAGTGAAAGTATAAAGCAAGATTAGTAGCAATACATAAGAAGAGCTCATCTCTACTAAACCCAAATATTACCCAACTCAAAACCCAAACCCCAAAGTAGTGTAAACTATGTGTTAATTTGTGCGTTTGTGTTGTTAATATATATATGTATATATATATATTCCTACGTACAATAAGTAACTAAGGTAAGTGAGAGAGGTTTGTGGCCACAATGAGCACAAAATGCTCCCCTTTTTATAGGCACAAAATGGAGTAGTACGTACCCTGCCCCACATGATTACTATATGTACAATGTACATATAATTGTGCATCATTAATATGGTATATGGTAATGAAGCTTGTGGTTTTTGATTAATTAATATTAATATTTTTGTCACACTACGTACGTACCCATGTAGTGTAATTAAAATGTGTACGTGGAACCTTTTGCGTAAATTACGGGCCTAATTTGCATGGTCAACTTGCATTTAATTATATAATTATTGAGCTGTAAAACCATATTAATTAAAATTTAAAACTAATGAATAGAAAATTAAGATATATGGAGGGGCCGGCTAATTAATTTCTAATTTTTTCGTTGCAACAATAAATATTGTTTATTTCTAAAAGTTTAAACTAACCAAAAGTAGCGCTTTAATATTTTAAGTTTAATGTTTTGTCTCGCATTAACTGCGTTTAAAATTCCTTAATTAGAGATCCAAAATTGTGGCCTTGGCTTTGATAGTATGTGAAATAAGTATTAATCTTTTAAAGTATAATTAAATTGCTGAGAAATATTATTTTTTGTTTTATATTTAGCAATAGAATAAATATATAGAGAGAGCGAAATGATGGAGATAATTAACTATAATAGGAGAAGTTGCATAAGATTAGAGAGTCCCTTAGGGTGTATTTGGTTTCTTCGAAAAGCATGAAAAATTCAGAAAATATAAATACTGTATTTTCATAAAATTTTAAGAATTTTTTTTTAAGAAAAAAAAAAACATTGTTTTAACGAATTTAACAGATAAAAAATATTTTGTTTATTAAAAAAAAACTATTTTCTAGAATATTTTTTGCAAAGCTAAACCCCCTCAGAGAGAGAGAGAGAGAGAGAGAGAGAGAGAGAGAGAGATCCCATGCATTGACCAATGTCCTCTAGATTATAAAATATGGAGGATATATAAATATAAGGGTTAAATTGGAATTGGAGCACTGTGTAGTTAGGTATAAAGAGAGGGAGAGTTTTTTTTTTTTTTTTTTTTTTTTTTTTTGAGAGAGGAGAGAGAATAAAAGGATAGCGCACGACTACCCACTTCGTTTTAATTTCATTTAGAAATAAATTTGGCATAGAAATCGTGAAATCAACTACTCGATCTGCTGAACTTGTGCCGGTGTGGCGTTACACCAAACATCAAGTGCCTTTGCCCACTTGCTTTAGGGATGGTCCGTGAGAAGAAAGAGAGTTATTATAACAAAAAAAAAGCGAAAAAAAAGTATGATTGAGAGAGAGAGAGGAGATCTGAGAGATAGAGAAGACGATTGAGTTATGAGAGTAGATAAGATTCGATGAGAGAGAGAGAGAGAACTAGAAGGTGCATGTAGTAGTAGACAAATGGAACCTGTGGATGGGGTTGGACATGGTCTCTATGATCCACTACTGTTCTTCTTTTTTTTCTTTTTTTTTTTGCTAAAATGCAAAACATTATTATGTAAATACATTTTTTTTTTCACCTAACTTTCAAATATCTATATTTTATAGTTTCAAAATTTTAAGTTGATGTATTTAGCCTCCTCTGTCAGGATATATTCCGTCACTATTTCAACCATTTTTTATAATTTATACTGAAAATAGTCATAAAAATAACATAAATTTATTAAAAATATCTTTTCTATAGAATAAATAAGAGCAATTTGGTTATTTTCCATCTTCATGAATGTCGTAACTCTCTGAAAATATTTTTTAAATTTTATGGGGCAAAACACAGGATTCTATAGGTCAGAAAAGAAAATTGAAAAAGCAAATATTTATGAGAGATTTTCTCTATTTCAACGTTTTTTCAACCTTTTTTTCCAAAGAAAATTCACTATTTTACTTTAGAGATAAAGTAGAATAGTTCCGAAAGGAACCAAAAATATTCAATGCCATACCATTTTCGGTGATTGGATATTCAAATTGACGTCCGGCTCTATTAAATCCAACGTACGGAATTGAGACCAGGTTAGAAAAATACTATTGGTACACTCTATTATATGATGTACATTTTACTTCTCATGATTCAAAATTTTAATATTTTAAAAAACCAGTATTTAATAAATAAATAAATAAATAAATAAATTTGAATTTTTAGAAAATTATATATATTATAAGTATACATATAACATTTCTCAAGATGACATATTGGTTTCTTTCATGGATAATTAAGTTCTCGAACTTTCTGATTTCTGAATTATAACAATATTCTACTTGATGACTCATCAATTAATTAAATTATTAAAGTACAACGTTACTTTGATGTTAGTAATTCATCAATATTTATTAAAAAAATAAGATTGCGGGACTTAATTGTAATAATTTGAAAAATTCGAGAACTAAAACATCATATACCTCGTAGTTCGAGCTAGAAATTATAACTAATTTAATTTGAGGACTAAAATGTCATGAACCTTATAGTCCGAGTTAGAAATTGTAATGAATTAAAGTTCGAGAACTAAAGTGTTGCAGACCTCACAATTTGAGGATCAAAAGTGTAATATACCCAATTTTAAAAGATTTTAGATTGGAGTCTTAGTAAAGGATACTTTGAAGTAGAGGCATAAAGAGCGAAGCTTCCGATTCTTAAAAAGAAAGAAAGAAAGAAAGAAAGAACTTGAAACCCTCTTTACCTACAAATTTTGGAAATTTAAAGGATACACTTTTGGAAAACAACAGTTATTTCACAAAATTTCATATGATATCAGAGGGGGAGGTCTTCAGTTCAAGTCACGCCAGGTTTTTAGTATAATTTATTTTCTCCATTGTTATTAGCCTAGGTTATGAGCCTATGAAAAAATTTTGAATCCAGACATAAGAAACAGTGTTAAATATAAAAAATATAAAAATTCAAAGAGTTTCAAACTGACCCTTACTGTAACTTTAAGAATCTTAAAGTAAATTTTCAAAAGTTGAGGAGAGCCATGGCCACTCTTGAAATATATAAATATTAGCTAAGTTATTAATCACCTAGTTTATCTTAACTCATTTGGTTAAATAAAACTATAAGTCAACTTCTATCAATTACGAAAACCAACCGTGTATAAAATAGAAAAGACTAAATTATAGAAAATCTCCCGTAAATATTCATTTTTTTTTTATTTTTTTTTCATAAGTTTTAAAAATATATATTTTACTCTCTTAACATTTCAAGTTGTTGTATTAGTCCCCTTCCGACAAGAATCTATTACTATTCTGTCTATTTCTTATAACTAGATTTTCACCCGTGCGATGCACGGCTAATATAATAATATAGAATAATAAAAATTATTATGTGATGATAACAAAAATTTTTTTAATTAATTTTATATTTTTTAACAAATAAAAAAATATACTATCAATCTTAATTATAGTACATATTAAAATACACAAGCTAGAGAAAAAAAAATTTGGACCAAAATAAATATTCAACTAAAATGCAAAATTCAATCCTGCTCTATTATCTATGAATTGGTATGCAAAATAATTTACATTTACATATTGATGTGCGAAATAAAATGATAACTAAAATTGATATGAAAAATTACAAATGACATTAATATTTAAGCATATAATGAGATCAACTAAACTTTCATATTTGACACAAATTAGAGTAAGCACACATATATTATGTTCCTACTGTCGCTTTTAAGATTCAAAAATATATAGATGTTGGTTTTCAAGAAAATATAAAGAAAAAAAATTTTGTTGCATGAAGATGAAAAGTTACATGAGTGACAGAAGGGAAAAAAATTACGAAATGAAAATTACAGAAGTGACAGTAGGGAAATAATATGTTCTATTTTAAAGCATCAATATTTAAGAGCGAAGAAAATTACAGGAGTGATGTGAGTTTTAAATTTTTTTCTCTTTCCAAAAATGCCTCTATCCTTTTTTACTAATATTTTTATGTCCAGAAATTTTCAACCAATCATTTTAAATAATTAACTAAGTAATAATTTATTCCCAAATAAAGATAAATATTTTTCTTCTCACGCGTAATATCCGCACCGCCAATTCTTTCGCAACATAATATCCATAAATTTCTCAAATATCTCAACATAATTATAGGTGACTTTGAAATAAAATTTCCTTCATTATATGTGATTTTTAATAATATAGTAAAAGATATTAATTTTTTATAAAAACGTGAGTTTTGAATTTTTTCTCTTTCCAAAAATGTCTCTATCCTTTTTTACTAATATTTTTATGTCCAGAAATTTTCAACCAATCATTTCAAATAATTAACTAAGTAGTAATTTATTCCCAAATAAAGATAAATATTTTTCTTCTCACGCATAATATCTGCACCGGTCAATTTTTTTGTCACATAATATCCGTGAATTTTTTAAATATCTCAACATAATTATAGGTGACTTTGAAATAATTTCTCCTTCATCTTAGCTAATGATTGAAAATAAAAATATCTGTTAATTTTTGTGACAATATTACCCTCGCATTTATATCCTATTTTCTATCTTTTTTAAAATAAAATATCTATATTTGAACTTGACACGTAGATTATTTTTCCTAAAACAGTAATATTCGCACCTGCCAATTCTTTCGCATGAATTTCTCAAATATCTCAACATAATTATATGTGATTTGAAATAAAATCACCTTCATTCATTATAGGTGATTTTTAATAATATTGTAAAAGATACTATTTCCTTAAAAATTTTAATTTTATTTTTTCTAAAGTAGTCATATTTTCTAAATAATTAATTATCTGCCAATACGAAATTTGAGTTTGACCATTTTTTTCGCAACTAACCATTTCAAATAATTCACAACAGATTATTGCTTATTTCGCAACCAATAATTTTAAATAATTAATTATCTGCCAATACGAAATTTGAATTTGCAACAGATTATTTTCATCAGCGACATTACCAAGTATTTCATCAAAAGGGGTAAATATAAATCCATACTTTGACACGATCAAAACATTTTCTTTCTCACGTACAATCGTAGAATATTGAAAATTGATTTTGTAAGGATGATTAGTGGTCCTGTAGAAGCCGCTGAGGCATAGTATACAGACAAATCACTCTAACTTTGATCTTCCATTTGTCTCCAAGAGGAGTGATGTCACATATTGAATCATAACCAAGTGCCATTACGAAATTTGAGTTTGACCATTTTTTTCGCAACTAACCATTTCAAATAATTCACAACAGATTATTGCTTATTTCGCAATCAATAATTTTAAATAATTAATTATCTGCTAATACGAAATTTGAGTTTGCAACAGATTATTTCCATTGCGAAAAAATAATTCGTAACAGATTATTACGTATTTCGCAACCAATAGTTTTAAATAATTAATTAAACCAATAATTTCAAATAATATGTAACCAAATATCCATATTTGAGTTTGACACGTGGCAAGCATATAGAAAGCCACGTGTCAGTTATCCATATTTGAGTTTGACACGTGGCAAGCATATAGAAAGCCACGTGTCAGCTTCTCACATAGGGAAAGCCACGTGTCAGCTTCTCACATAGGGTTCATTAAGGGTTCTACTTTTATATATAGTAATAGATTTATACTGAAAATTCTTTCAAAACGACAGAGATATATAAAAAATTATTTTTTATTGAAGAAGTAAGGATAATTTGATTATTTTGTCCTCTCCATTAACGTCATACCTTTCTGTAAACATTTTTAAAATTTTAAGAAGATAAAATATAAATTTTTAAAAATAAAAAAAAATTTTAAAAAAATAAATATTTACAAATTTTTTTTTATAATTTAGCCTATAAAAAAAATATAATTTAATCTTCTACTATGTCAAACCAAATCAAGCTATCTTGTTATCTAACAATCTACAAAAAGTGTCATAAATGACCTCAAAATGTAGAATAGTTTTAAATAATATTGCTAAAAGAATATATGCCCAAGCCCAACTGTCCCCCATTAAGTATGTAGCTTGTACCATTTGGATATCTATTCAAAATCTTTTCAATGTCTCCTTTAGGAGTAAGATGACTAATTCCCTACTTTTTTGTCATGATTCATATGTCCCAAGACCCAAATAAATAAATAAATATATAAAAATATTTGTTTTGAAATGATTGGGTCTTTGTAAAATGTAAAATGTATAAATGTTAGGCAGTACCTATTTTAATTAATTCGTGAATTATTTGTAAATTTTTGAAAAAACGTATAGTCGAATTCCTATTATTCCGAAAATTTTGAAAAAAATCGTGTTTTTTTGGTCAAAATTAAATAATTATTCGCGAATAATTTGTGATTCGCGAATAATTTGCCCAAAAAAAGGGCGCTCGCGCGGTCGCTCAAATAAATTGGTTGGACAAAACCAATTTATTTGCCGTATTCTTCAACGAATTTAAAAATTAGAAGACAAATTTTATCCAAATTATACCCGTACCGAATTTTAGCTGTTAGCAAGATACAACCAATTTATTTAAAACTTACAGGCACAGAGCCCACGGGTCTCGGTTGCGATTCGGTCCAACTAGTCTCTTGCCACTTCGAATATGATTTGGTCCAACCCGATCTCCCACCACAGGGCAGCAGGATACTAGCCTCTTTAAGCTAACAAATAGTACTATAACCCATCGTTCCTAGTACAAATGGCAAAGAGTTTAATAGTTGGTATCCGAGGTTCCAAGTTTGAATCCTAGTTGATTCATATTTCCAGCTAAGTTTATTTCTAAAAGAAATATACGAAACAGGTAGCATGAATGTGCAGTAATTGTCGACCAATTTTGACGCATAAACTTCATAATGTGAAGGGGTGAGAACTATCAATAGCATACTACTTTAATTTTGTATGTTAATTAATTTATGAAACTTTTTGAGACTAAGATACATAACATTTAATTATGTTAACATTTTATACATTTACCGACCGTTCTTAGAGCAAGTGACAAAGGATTTAGTGGTTGGTACCCGAGGTCCCAAGTTCGAATCCTAGCTGATTCACATTTCCAGCTAAGTTTATTTCTAAATGAAATAAACGAAACGGATAGCGTGCTACCAATCTCTCTCAAAAAAAAAAAAAAAAACATTTTATATATCTATTTATGTTGTGTTGACACTTGACACCCCCAATGCATTACATGGAAAACAGGCTCTTTGATCATCTTTGCTATGCATTGCAAATAACTCCAACTAAGAATTTAAGTTACAAAGTAGTGATCAAAATGTTGTAGATGATCATAAAGTGGATCCAAGTCACTTTGTATATATATTTTCATCAACTAACCATAAATAAATGTGCAACAAACTCAGTAGTACATAATTGAGCACTTCACAAAAGCTATTAATTAGGTGAAAATTTAATTTGAAGTTGGTTTGAAGCTAAAAAGATTATAATAATTAATTCGACAAAGATTCCAAATTAAAATTGGGTAAGTTATCTGTCGCTTCTGCTGCCTTTGAGCGAATTTTCAAATAAAACAATTTTTTTTTGTAACACCCACATCTCGTAATTACATGTAATTTGATTCAGCATTGAATTGAAACGGATTATATATTAACTTGTATTTCTTGATATATTGAGTGTTATTTAATGCTATTTTGAGAAACAACTATTTTTTGTGTTTCTTGTAAATTGAATTTTACTTTTCCTTTACCGCTAATCTTTGAGAAAGATAAGAATAAATAAAAGCGAAAATAGACCACACATCACTTTTTTTTTTTTTGGATAAAATCTAATATATCCTTTAAAATTTCAAAAATATCTAATATATTTATAATTGATCAAAATATTCTTTTTAATTTTCATAAATCCTTTCAAATATCTCCAAAACTTATCGAATTTACTAATTGAATTTAAAGCATATAAGAGAATTTTGATACTTTACGAATATATTTGAAAATTTTGAATAGTAATCAGGTGTAAATAAGAAAAAACTTTTTTTTTTGCGCTTGACACGAGTTATATATATTTTCTTCGACGTAACATCGTAAAATATATATCTATTAAAGATACCTTAGAATCAACAAATAATTATTGTCATATGTACATGATGTAGATTAACTAGATAAGGTCAAATTTATTTATTTATTTATTATACCCAATCATTGCCTTTGAAGCAAAATCATAATCACATCTTTTTTTTCTCTCTCTCTCTATCATTTTATCATCAACTACTATATTAAATTTCCTCCATATGGCATGACCCATGTCCCCCTTTATAAAACCCTATTATTATTTATATTATTATTTTTTAAAAAAAATAAATCCAATATCCTAAAATTCAGTTCAATTTTTTTGAGTCATTAAAACCTTAAAATTAAAAAGGTTATGAATGTTTTTTTTTTTTTGTTTTTTGAAGCATTTGACCCCTAAATATTAGCTTGTAATCAACCATTTATAAACTCTCCTTTTTTCCCCCTTCATTGCTTGAATGGCTTGATATTTGTGAAATGTTGATTATTAAGAAAAATTACATATAGCTGATTAGATAAAAAAAAATTATACATATATAATTTTTTTATATAATTTTTAAATCCATGTAGCTAAATATAGTTGAAATAAAGTTAAGAGGATCCAGCATATTTTCTCCAATAATTATCCTAAAAAAGGGGCAAATGAGGCAAATAACATTAAAATTTACCAACAATTTTACTCATCTAGGGTGTGACAATTGGACTAATTAGGGCAACACCCATTTGCAAGTAGGTATATAAGAAAATTATTAAATTAAATTTTATTTTTGTCCTCAAACTACGAAACAGGTGATGTTTTAGTTCTTAAATTTTTAAAATTATTATAATTAAGTTTTACAGTCTGATTTAGTTGATTAAATTAGGATATATCGTTGATATAAAAATAATATGGTATCTTAATTAACATTACAATTTAACAACAATTTTTGAGTACCTACTCATCTAGGGTGTGACAATTGGACCAATTAGAGCAACACCCATGTGCACTTAATTATTGTTCTTAAAAATAAAATTATTATTTTTATAATTAAATTTCACAATCTAATTTTAGTTGATTAAATCAGGATATATTGTTAATATAATAGTAATATGGTATCTTAATTATTGTCATACTATCAATTATAAGATTGCTGCATTACCGTCGTATCTGTATTTAGTTAACTAAATTAGATTGTGAGACATAAATTGTACTAAATTAAAATGTTTGAGTCAAAATAATAATAAATTAAAGTTTGAAGACTGAATTATCACCCCTTCGAGAGTCTAATGATCAAAAATATAATTTAGCCAAAATATTACTACTATATGGATTTGAATAAGTGAGGATATGTTCCTGATAGGCTGATAGTAAGATAATATCTTAATTATTGTTGCACTGCTAATCATAATATTACTACATTATTGTCACATCTGTGTTTAGTTAACTAAATTGGATTGTACGACTTAATTTTAATTGTCTAAAAATTTAAGTAAAAAATATTAAAATTTGAAGACTAAAGTATCGATCTTCTCTCATAGTGTGACGGCCAAAAATATAATTTAGTCAAAATATTATTATTTTATCTATTTGTATAAGTGGGGAGAGACACAACAAGTACTTGACCTTTGACTTGGGAGCATTCCTTATGCAAATCATTTAATGATATGCAACTGCTTTTTCATACTCAAATTAATTAAGTGATGATGAATGGCACCAATACATATAAATCCAATAATAAGGTATAGGATTATTCTCACCCAATATTTTTATTTTTGAAAAAAATATAAACCAGATCATTCTAGAGAACAATTATAACTGTGGCATTTCTAAAATAAATGTATCTCTAACTATGTACCTTGCACTTGCATTATATATACTTGGTTGTTTTTCATTCCTTTGAGGTAAAAATATATACAACTTGCAAGCAAACTACTGGTAAATTTGATTTGACTATCTAAAATTTTAAAAATTTTATTTTAGTACAAAATCCTTCGATTTGTTTGATTTAACTCATTAGGTTGAAAACTATTTTGATACAGAATTTAAAGAAATCGCTAACTTTAATAAATTTGTAGTACACGAATTGTATAAAATATACTAACTAAATCCGTAAAGATAAACAACACAGTCCCAATTTGAAATTAGAGAGTCGTTAACCGGCTCAAATCAAATGAATTGAAAGATTATGTAGCAAAATTAAAATTTTTTAAAATTAGATAATCAGATCAAAATAGGCGATACTTGGGATGAGTTTTACATATTTTTATCTTTTTTGAGAATAATGTCTCGAGTTCGAAATCCAACTCAATTCTATTATGGAGACGAGGGAGGAAGGGGGAGTGTTTAGGAGGAATATTCGAGTTACACTTCTATATTTTCAAAAGTACGAACATTCTCGTGCTTTTAATTTATTTTTAGACGGAATATCAGATTCGACGATTTGTTTCGTGAGATATAATCTATACTATTGAAACTATCTTAAAACTAAATTTTAAAATTTTTTGATATTAGTTATCTAATGAACGATAGTCTTAAAATGAACGTCAGAATTAAAAATTTTATAAAAAAATTATGATAAATTGTTCTATACATTGAACTTATAAATGTACCATACCGGTCATTAAAATAGTTATTTTGGAGACCGTTTGATCACTTGTCGGATAAGGTCGAAAGTTTATGAAATTTGGGTTACGTAAATTATGTCTAATAAAATCGATCATTGAATTATAATATTCCGTCGTCAAAAGTAACTTATAAGTAAAAAAAAAATTTAAACTTTCGAAAGCACATAAGTCAGACTCTCACTTAAGGATAGGTATATTAACAGCAAATGCAACATCTCACTTTAAAATATGAGGGCGTAAACGAACCGATCGAGCCTGATCGAGCCAAGCGTTGTTCAAGCTCGGACCAGAATTAATTTTGAGCCAAAGAATTGTGATCTCAAATTTAAATCAAGTATAATTATGTTTTTTTTTTTTTTCCTAAGAGATGATAGCAAGCTTTATTTTTGGGAAAACTTCAAATACCCGCATGTGGTTTTGCACTTTCTCACTTTAGTACTCTGTGGTTTAAAGTGTATCAAATTAGTATCCTGTGGTTTCGCACTTTCTCACTTTAGTACCCTGTGGTTTAATATTTCGTTAAATTATATACAGAAAACTTCCTATACCCTACCTAGGTTTATCGAATATTTATTTTAGCATCCTTTAGTTTTAACTTTGTCACTGATTTAACAAAAAAAAAAACCCGAATGGATAATAAAAAGAGAAAAATAAAACCACAGGGTACTAACTTGATACAAAAATAAAACCACAGAGTACTAACTTGATACACTTTAAACCACATGATACTAAAGTGAGAAAGTGCGAAACCATAGAGTACTAACTTGATATACTTTAAACCACAGGGTACTAAAGTGAGAGAGTGCGAAACCATAGAGTACTAACTTGATATACTTTAAATCACAGGGTACTAAAATGAGAGAGTGCGAAACCACAGAGGGGGTATTTGAAATTTTCTCTTTATTTTTTAAAAAATTAATTTATTTAGATAACATAAAATAATTAGATTTTAAATTTGAAATTTAAATTTTCATTACTAATCATTACGATTTTAGCCAACTATGCTACGTAAGGTCAATGATGAAATAGAGTGTCGGCACCGTTACTGAGTAGTAAAGCATAGGTTTAGACCTATTCACATGTGACCTAATTTATTACCTTTATTTTTAATTTAACTGTTCAATACTGTTAAACAAAAACCACCTCATATAGATCGTTAAAATTATTAGTTTTGTGGTCGCTTAATTTCTAAGTAGATGATGTCGAAAAATTATAAAATTTGATATTCAAAAAGTTTAAATATCCTAAATTATGTTCACATGTATTGATCGTTGATTCATCTGTTCCAGATTTCAAATATCTTAATATTGAATTTTGTTGTAGGTCTCTAGCCTACCAAAAAAAAAAAAGAGAAAAAGATTGATAATGGTTCCCAACCTACACAACTAAAAATAAAATTCAAGCTCTCTCATTAAGCCCAAAAAATGGATAAAAAAGATGAAAATGAAAAAGTCTCCAAGCTTCAGATCAATTACTAAATCTCTAATTGTGATCATCATCAATGACACTTCTGCAAATCAATGTATAAGAAGATCCAAGAGACGCGGAGGGAGATCGGAAAAACCTAAAATATGGGTGAGAGGAAAGTTGGGAGAAAAGATACAAGATCCAAACAACTAACAGAATATTGAAAAACAAGCAGAGGTATGGAAGGTGAAGTTCGGATTGAAATAGACTTTTAGGTAAACTACAATTCAGGTAAAAATTACTTTTCTTATACTGTTTATTTGTATACCTGTGGAACTGAAGTTCTTTCGGCTCTGCTGCTTGTTTGTATAGTTATAAAACAGAGTCCCTTCATTTCTGCGGTTTGTTTGGCAAGAAGGGAATGGTTCGAAAGCTGGAGATATGGGAGATGGGTTAATATCTTATTTTATTTTTTTTACTTTTTTGTTCTCCGTAATTGACTTTGGTCTTAGGCCAAATCCAATTACGATAATTTAGAGAATTTGAGTTTCGACTGAAGTGAAGCTATGGTGAACTAAACAATACAGGTGAATATTTACATATGAAAATCACTTCACCCCTCTCTACTTTCTATGAAACAAATACCTCCTATATGGAGAAGAAGTTAGAACGAAAAATCAGTTAAAAAAGCCCTCTTCGACGACCCAAAAATGGCCGACGGACGGGCTTTAAGTGGGCCTATTAAAGATTGAGTCATTATGGGCCTTGTTCTTGCCCTACATAAGACTAATAGCATGGGTCTTACTTAGGGATGCAAAAGGAGCGGATCCGGGTGCTGATCGGATATATACAAAAATCTATACCCGAATTCAAATCAGTCATATTTCGTCTTTTATATCTATACTCAAAACTATATTTGTTTAACATCGGATAAATTTGACCAACCGTCCCTAGAGCAAGTGGCAAAAGGCTTGGTGGTTGGTATCCGAGACCCAAGTTCAAATCCTAATTGATTCACATTTCCAGCTAAGTTTATTTCTAAATGAAATAAACAAAGCTGGTAGCGTGCTACCTATCTCTCTCAAAAAAACATCAGATAAATTTGCTCCGTTCGGATTCGAAATCTGGATAAAGTTTCGAGTATCCGTACTCGTTGGCATACCAATCCATTATAGCCCCTAATAGAAATTAAGCAGTTGACCATTTAAAATGGTCAACCAATTTCATTAATATTAGTAGATTAGTAGATAGTTAAGTACATTACTTTCGTAATTAATTAAGTGGTTCAACAGTAACCACTTAAGCTTTTATTAATGGACAATTTTTGGTGCATAGAAGTTGACCATGTTATATCATATGTGGTTGGTTTAATTTTACATGTGTGCGTTGACCCTACTAATTAACTCAATCTGGTTTTTTTGACTTGTATTAATCACAAATTAAAGTGCAAAATAATTAAAGATGTGTAGAACATAAACTGCCCCTTTAAGATGTACAAACTAAGGAGACTTATTTTTATTTTTGTTAAGTATAATTTAGGACTGTACAAACGCGAGGGGAAGTGTTAGGTTAAATCCTGAATTGTTTTCCATCACATTAATTTTTCATTATAAACTAAAAGATAAAAAAATTATTTGTAAATATTTATTTCTTCGCTTTTTGTTTCTGTCTTTCGAAAATTAATATTTACTTCCTCAAAGTTTCAAGTTGATACATTTAGCCCTCCACTATTAGGGTTGCGTTACTATTCCGTCAATTTCTTATAATTTATACCGAAAATGCTATTAAACATTATAGAACTACATTAAAATTTTTTATATATATTTTTTATAGAACACGTAAGGGTGATCGATTTGATCATTTCATCCTTTTCATGAGTGTCGCAACCTCCTGAAAATATTTCTGAAATTTTTTAATAGAACAAAATATAGATTTTTGAATGTTAGAGAAAAAGTAAAAAATAAAGTTATTTACAGGAAGGTTTTTTATGATTTAGCCTTTATAATGTAATGTCGGAGCTAATTTTAAATCTCTTCATTTTTAGTCCATGAGAATGTGCGCTCAAATCCCCACCATATATATTCTACGTGATTTTTAAATCCGGCATTCTGAAAGATTTCTTAGGTTATTATTTTTGGGTTATTAGAAATAGGTTCTACCTCTAAATTTTAGTGAAGGACATTTAATGTAATCAATAACTGAAATTTTCTATTTAACACCCTTTTAATTTTTCATTATTATTGTTTTTGCTAATTCAAAGTGATTAATATGTATTATTATGCTTTTAATTGTGATGATTGGTTCTTCAAATATGTGCATTGACCCTGATAAATTCAATGTGTTTTGACTTATGTAATTGGTCCTTTTTCCACAAACTATAAAACAATTAAAGATGTGTAGTGCTTAAACTACCCATTTAGTGCAAGTTAAAGATTCTTCTTGTAATTTTTTTTTTTTTTAAAAAAAACTCATTTTTAGGTGATGAAATAGATTGTTTGAAACCTAATGAATGGTTAAAACTAGGAAAACATGTATGGAATTAGCTAATTAAGTTTAAATAATAAATTAATTGCTCAAAAAATTAATTAAATATTTATTAGAATAATAAATCAAGTGGATAATTATTTATCCAGTAAATAAATTAATATATAATACATTAATTAATAATATTTTATTGTTAAATTAGTAGAGGTATAAGGAGAAAAATTATTGGTCCAGGTAAAAGGAGGACTTTCTTAACGGATTATCTTATCTTAGAATAATCCGTTAAGAAGGAAACTAAAGTTTTTTTTTCTGGTTTGCGAGTAAGATAGAAGAATAAGGCTATTATTATTCTCTTTATTTTTCTTTTTGTTTTCTCATCAAACAACACCTCAGATGATGATATTTTACTATTTTATAGTTTAGTTCTTGAACTTTTCAAATTATTACAATCAAGTATCAGAATTAATCAATCCCTTTGAATAAATATTGATGAGTTACTAATATCGAAGTTATAAACATCTTAATTATTGTTGCATCATCCGATAGAATATTACTATAATCCTTTTAAATAAATATTGTTTGAGAATTAAAATGTCACATGCTTTATAGTTCGAACCAGAAATTACAACTAATTAAAATTTAAGATCAACGTGTCGCGTGCCTTATGTTAAATATAAAAATATCGTTCTCTATCGGATTAAGTTTTTGGAGAGCAACAGTTATTTCACATGGTGACAGAGCAGAAGGTTTTCAGTTTGAGCTATGTCAGGATCCTAGGAATTGATTTTCTTTCTATTAATTCAGGTTCATATCACGTGCCTACAATAAAATTGAAGTTTTTATAGAATTATTGTTTTAAAAGAACCAGCATCCTGTTTTGTGGAAGGAGGTCGGATTGAGCCGAGTCATATTCAATATTGGTGTGAGGATGGTCAGGCCGAGACGTCGCAATTGTAATTTACTTTGGATAATTAAAAAAGTGCTTCTAGAGGAAGCACAGCACGAGGATTCCTCTGCAGTCTGTAGTGCGGGGAAAGTTATTTGTATTTTGGGTCAGATTCATGGTGCGGTGCAGCTAATGAGTCACTTGTCTTTTTGGATTTGCCTTACTTTTTTGTTTTTTTTTTTTGGGTGGGGTGGGGGGATAGCCTTGTCACTATCATTTGATTGATTTTGATTGAGATAAAACTAAACTATGTGGCCCGGCTGCTTAATTGCCTGCTCTTCTAGAAGCCGGAAAGAGCCAGGAGCTTCTAGAAGCAGCAGCAGCAGCAGCAGCACATGGTTTACAAGTTTTAATTAGCTGGTCTTTGTCTTCTCCTTTTCTCCTCTCTTCTCTTTCTCTTTCTCTTTGTGATGTTAAAAGATAACGACAATTAATTAATTAGGATTAGATATCTATTTAGGCAGAGAATATCTATATCTATATTTTTTAAATTATTATTTTTAAAATTACCACATGACAACTTTTCCTTCATTGTTGAGCGTAGATTCCATCCCAAGTCAGCTCAAGTCCTTCCCCTTTCTTTCTTTTCGACTGTTATTTTTATTTATCAGCAAGATGAATTCTATTTCTTATCATTATTTTCTCATCGTCAGTTTCTTTTTTTTTTTGTTGTATATATATATATATAGAGTCCAGCTATGGTGCTTGTAAAAGCACTAAGTTTTTTACTGTTAGATCTATTCTTCGGATCACTTTCAATCATTAAATTATACTATTCAACTAATCACCCACTCAACCCTAGAGGGCCCACATCATCCTAGCCGCACATCTCTTAATTCAATGATTAAAAATCTACAAGCACCAATGATTTGATACTTTTAAAAGCATAGAAGCTCAAATATATATATATATATATATATATATATATATATAAAAGCATCTTTTTACATAAAGAAAAAAAAAAGATATGTTAATTGGTCCCTAAGCATTAGCTAACACGAATAAAATATGAAAAAAATTGTAGATAAAAACAATCACCTATATCTCATTCGCATTTCGACTCAAACCATATTGAAACATCTCTGTCTTCTAATTCGCCAATCTCTAATTCCAAAAATATTCATAAAGTCTATAATGTCTTACATTAAGAAAAAAAAAGAAAAATTTCT
Source organism: Ananas comosus (assembly GCF_001540865.1). Taxonomy (NCBI): domain Eukaryota; kingdom Viridiplantae; phylum Streptophyta; class Magnoliopsida; order Poales; family Bromeliaceae; genus Ananas; species Ananas comosus. Next base: position 3,232,390 of record NC_033643.1, on the reverse strand, counting down.
AGTAAAGGACGGGAGTAAGAGTTATGCTAAGGAGTTAGATCATTATTGTAAAACTCTCAAAAAAATGCATAAAAAATATTAAATAAAAAGGTTAATTGCATATAAGTTCCGACAAAGTTTTACTTTCATATATTATTTCTGCAAAAGTCCTAATATTTTCAAATATGTCCCTAATGTTAGAATTTGTTAAAAATATTTAGTTAATCATAGGTTAAATGCTTGACCCTGGTTAGTGGTTTATGAGATAATTTAATATTTTTACACCTCTTATATTATACTGATGTGGCTTTTGGAGGAATATATATATTTGTGATGGTAAAATTGAAAATATAAATAATTCTCTAACAGTTCTTTAACGGTAACAAATTAGACGGACATATTTAAAAATATTAGAATTATTTTTTCTGTAAGTTAAAGTTTGTAGGAATATATTTATAATTCACTATCTTTACGGAGACCTGTATGCATTTAATTCTAAATAAAACATTATATAAAAAATAAAAAGTCGAGTCTATTAGCCAGATTTTGGCCTAACCAAAAGGTAGGAGATCCCAGAGAATATATATCAATCAATTAATTTGGACTATACATTTAATTAGGTGAGGAATATATCTACAATATAATGTTTTCATTTGTACTCTGTTGTAGGCATGAGATTCGCGCATGAGAAGCATATAAAGTCACAGAGTGCTGAATTTTTAAGTTTCACAAACTCAACTTCACTTCCCATCGCATCTCAACTGAAGAGTCGATATGAGTAAGATTTTGAACGATCTGGTGACTTCGGTGTCAAAATAAATGGCGACGCCTATAAATATTTCTAATCACAAGTTTACTATCTAATTAGAATTGTTAAAAATATAGTAATAATTTTTTGGCTAAATTACAGAAAATTTTTCTGTCAAAATTCGATTTTTCACTTTCTCCCATACTATTTAAAAACCTACACTTTTTGCTCTCTTGTAAAATAAAAAATGTTTACAGGAGGTACGGTATGAACTGTGATGACAAAATGATCATTTTGTCCCTCCTCACCATATTCACAGGAGAGAAGATTGAGGGCATTTTGACATAAAAAAATATAATAATATTTTATAAACGTAACCCTAACGGATAACTAACGGCAGGGAGCGAAGTGAATATTTTTTATTTTATAAGGGGGCAAAGTGTAGGTTTTTAAATGACAGAGAAGAAAAGTAAAAAATCGAGTTTTGACGGAAGAATTTTATGTAATTTAGCCTGATTTTTTTATACACATTTTATACTGTATCAAAAGCAAACACTTCTCAATTGGAGTAGGAAAAATTACATACAGTAAGATTTCGAACAATCTGATGACTTCGGTGTCGAAATAAATAACGACGCCTATAAATATTTCTAATCACAAGTTTACTATCTAATTAGAATTGTTAAAAATATAGTAATAATTTTTTTATACACACTTTATACTGTATCAAAAACAAACACTTCTGAATTGGAGTAGGAAAAATTACATACAATAAATAAAAGTACATTTTGAAATAAACGGAATAAGTTTATTTCCGCATATTTTCTACCAATAGAGCATCTGCTTCTACCTTTTCTCTTTTCTTTTTTTTTCTAATAATAAAGCATCTGAATAATAATCGGCACTGATAAATATAATCTAAGTTTTCTAAAATTTCTAAAAACTAAATATCAACCGACCTTAAATTCATTTTATATTAGTTGATCATTAAAAATTATCCATTTCGCAAATAGTGCCAATAAAATTTAATTTTTAAAAAGTTCGTGAAACTAAGATCACGTCTGATAGTACCGATCGTTGATTCAAAAATCACATCGACAAATAAAAAAAACTGAAAACATCGATTCTGACGTCCTGCAGCTAGTAAATCAGTAACCATGAGCAAAGCAAGCCTCCCAGAAGAGCCTATTTCTCTCGGCCTCGGCGCCCGCCGCCGCGGCTGTCGTCGTCGAAACCGTCTCGTCGCCGATCGCGTCGCACCGCGCCGCGTATTCAATGAGCCAACTCCTCCACGAAATCTGCCTCTCTTCGCCCTTTCTGTGCTTACCCTCTTTCCTCTCTTTCCTCTCTTTCCTTCTCCTTCTCTTTCTGCTGCTGCTGCTGCAGCTGATGACATCGCCGTTGCTGTCGCCGTCACCGTCGTTGTCGATACTCCCGCTTGTCGATTTGGCAGCGTCGGCGTCGGCGTCGGCGTCTATCGGCGGCGCGACGGTACTACATATCGGAGGGTTTAGCAACTCGGAGTCGCCGACGCCTTCGAAATCGGCCTTCTCTTGCATTCGATTCATCCCCAATTTAGCTTCCATGAACTACAAGTTTGAAACAAATTTTTGATGTACCATGCGCTATGGTTAAGAGCATTTGTGTATATATATAGAGAGAGGGGGGCGCACGTGCGTGGGAGAGGTGAGGTCACGTGCGTAAACATAGATGCGTGTGGAGAACGTGGAAATGGGAAATTAATAAAAAAAAACAAAAAGAGAAATAATGGCGGCGTGGGGGTTAAATAAGAATACAAGTGTACCACGCATCGTTTGCTAATTAATTGATAAGTAATCATTTGGTAAAATTGCATCTTAGCACCTCATGTATAAGAGAGTCTGAACCAGACCCTTCGACTTCTAATTATTTTTTGGGTAAAAACGACAGAACTTTATTCAAATTATGAACCATTTTAAATTGGCTAACCAATTTTTAGAAATTTTGAGTTTGCTACTTAATCTTTCAATTTATTAAATTTGAGTCAGTATACGGTAGTTTGACTTCAAAATTTAGTGAATCTATAATTGCGAGAATTTCATGAAGTATATTAATTAAATCTGTAAAGATAAACAACTCGTTTAAATTTTAAAGTCAAGGTATCGTCGACTAATTCAAATTAAATAAATTAAGAGATTGAATTGTAAAATCAAAATGATCCATATTGCAGATGAGTTGCATATGTTTTTATCTTATTTTTAGAAAAAAAATGTATAAATCTTCTGAACTTTAGCTTTTTTGTAAACAGACTCATGAACATTTAAGTTCGACATTTTCTAAATTTTATAAAAGAGTTCAATAGACTTTAGCTTTCTGATTTCACAGCTATTTTGATAGAATATCATGCACATAATCCTGTAAATTTTTTAAAATTAAAAAATTATTTTTTTTCTCTTCTAGTTTTGATAATGATCGAAATATGAACTAAACTATATTTTATTTTTTATTACTTTTTATGTATCAGAATGTAAAAAAAAATTTTCTTTCTATATTTAAATGTAGATTATATTGATCGAATTAATTTTAAATTTAAAATGCTAGAATTAATTTTTGGAATAATTGCCTATGTATCCCTCAAAACTTCGAAAATATATTATTGATTCCTTTTTTTTTCTTTCCAATATACCCCTCATATGTTCCTCTGATATTCTAAAATACCTCTACAGTTACCACCCGTTAAGTTAACTTGATTTAAACATAAGTTAAATATCTATCACAGTTAAAAAAAATTAAAATACCACTTTTGCCTTTAACTTAAAGGCAAATAAGAAATGTTGGTGATGATTGAAGGGTATATTAGAAAAGACCAAAAAGCAAAATACTTTTTGTGCTTCTAACTTAAGAGCAAATAAGAAAAGTCGATGATAGTAGAAGAGTATATTTGAAAGGGCAAAATAGTAATTTCATAGAGATAACAGAACTCATTAACAGATTTTAACTCTAAAGGTATATTAAAAATATGTTGGAATGTAAAAAAGGCATTTTCAATATTAGCCTTCTACTTTGCTAGACTCACCTTGGTCAATTCGGTGCTCTCGAATATACCTTTATTCTACTTTGCTATCTTCAAAGCACCACAGTGGGTTCTAAACCGCATAGAGGCCTTGAGAAGAGCTTTCTTTTGGAAAGGGTGCTCCAAGATTTCAGGGGGGTCTTGCTTAATTGCATGGAAGTCGATTTGTAAAAGCAAAAAAGAAGGAGGACTAGGAATCCTGGATATGGAAGCAATGAATATAGCCCTATTAACCAAATGGTGGTGACGCTTTTTCAAAGATCCACAGTTGCAATGGGGGAGGTTGGTAAGAGCTCTATATTACACCAGAAGAAGGCCGTTACACGAAGGTAGAGCGTTCAGACCATTCTCTCAGTGGTGCAGAAGTGTGATGGCGTGTCGAGAGCTATTTCAATGTAGCGTATCACACAAACTTGGCGACGGGAAATTTAGTAGGATGTGGACTGACATTTGGACCGAAAAAATCCCTCTGAGCACTCGATTTCCACGAATCTATGCCAGAGTTGTCAACAACGGAGCTACGGTATCAAAATGCTGGAATGATAAAGGGTGGAGATGGTGTTTCATACTTACTCACGACGACCGCCGACAGTGATACTAGACAACAGATCATGTCACTCAAATGCTTACTGCAACAGTATTGCCCGACCGATTCACCGGATTTATTACAGTGGCGATGGACTTCCAATCAACTATTCACTGTGAAATCCCTCTACTACTTCTTTACTGACGCGGGCCAGAGAGATCCAACCACCGACAAGCTGTGGAGATTAAAAATTCCAGTCAAAATCAAAATCTTCATCTGGATCCTACTACACAAGAGATTACTTACTGCAGACAGATTGATATGCAGAGGCTGCTCGGTGGACGAGTACTGCATTTTCTGTGCAGTCGCACTTGAGAATTCTGATCACCTATTCAGGGACTGCGTCTTCATCAGATACCTTCAATTTAGTGTGGAAGGCTCGGGTATTAGCGAACTAGTCACGGGGGACGTTATGCAGCTATGGTCTGAGACTGCCGAATCCCCAAATGCCGGGCAGAGATCGATAAGGCTCACACGATTGGCGACAATTTGGTGGGTAGTCTGGACGGAGCGCAACAAGATCATCTTCGGTGAGGAGTCTCCCAATGCTACCCGTGCTATTGGACGTGTTACCTCATTGATGAAAGCATGGACTGGAGTGCTTGACCCATGACTGTTACTTACTTCTGGCCATTTTTTCGCAGTTTCCTTGGCTCGCTCGCGTCTGAGTCCTTTTTGTCTACTAACCTGTACTGTCTTTCTTCTTTTTTTCAGTTCATCTAGGAGACCTTAGCTGTCTTTATCATGTACGCTAAATTTATTTTGCTTAATGAATGAAGCAGGTAGCTTGCTACCTCTTTCTCAAAAAAAAAAAAACAAGCTACCTCTTTCTCAAAAAAAAAAAAATATTAGCCTTCTAAGAGGGATAAATTAAAAAGTCGAAAATTTTTCAAAAATATATTTAAAAATTGCCCCTTAATTTTTTTATTATTAGATTTACATAAACCTTCACTTGCAGCTATATATATATATATATATATATATATATATATATATATATATATATATATATATATATATATATATATATATATAATTAGACTGGAATACTATTAATAGTAAAATCCTTTTTTTGCTATCAAATTTTTAACCTTTGAATGAAAAATTGTAGGGTTAGAATGATATTAATCAGTTAGAGTTGAGCGGTCCCCCTAAGATTGAGTGGTCCCTACTGGGTTATAGTATTTAATTCAATGGTTAGAAATAATGAAATGAGTTGATCCAAAGGCTAAAAAACTGGTAGCAACAATGGAATTTTGCTACTAATAGTAGCCCAGTCCAACTATATATATATATATATATATATATATATATATATATATATATATATATATATATATATATATATATATATATATATATATATATATATATATATATATATATATATATATATATATATATATATATATATATATATATATATATATATATATATATATATATATATATATATATATATATATATATATATATATATATATATATATATATATATATATATATATATATATATATATATATATATATATATATATATATATATATATATATATATATATATATATATATATATATATATATATATATATATATATATATATATATATATATATATATATATATATATATATATATATATATATATATATATATATATATATATATATATATATATATATATATATATATATATATATATATATATATATATATATATATATATATATATATATATATATATATATATATATATATATATATATATATATATATATATATATATATATATATATATATATATATATAGAGTGAGGCTACTATGCTATCGGAAGCACGGAGCCTTCCGTGCTTCCAGCTCGTTTTCGATGTTGCGACTTTCGAATCGTCGATCGGCTCCGTTAAACTTGATCTAGAGTATTTGAAGTACCTAGAGAATAAATTTTATGATTTTACGATATCATTTACCTAGTAAACGAATGGGCTCAAAATCAACAAATTTCAATGGCCGTAGTGAGCCGTTTGCAAGTTTAACGGTGTAGAAATATCCAAATCACGTGAAATTTTGATAGAAAATTCTTTATACTATATAAAACAAGATCAATATCTTTGATTTAAAATTTTAATGTCATATTATTACATTTTGTAAGATTTTTTATTTTCAGCCGTTGATTTTGAACCTCTTCGTTTACTAGGCAAATGATATCGTAAAATCATAATATTTATTCTCTAGGTACTTCAAATACTCTAGATCAAGTTTAACGGAGCCGATCGACGATTCGAAAGGCGCAACATCGAAAACGAGCTGGAAGCACGGAAGGCTCCGTACTTCCGATAGCATAGTAGCCTCACTATATATATATATATATATATATATAAATGACTGGAATACTAATTAGTAAAACGCTCTTTTGGCTAATCGAGTTGTTTAACGGCCTTGGATGAAAAATTATAGGATCGGGATTGGATACTTAGTAAGGTTAAGAGTAGGTGGCTCCCGCCTAGGTTGGAGTGGTCCCGCATTAGGGTTAGAAATATTTATCCAATAAAGGAGCCTTGTGATCCCAGGAAAGAAGGCTAAAACGTGTAACAACATGGGATTGTTGCTACTAATAGTAAGCCATGTTCTTTTTTATTTATAGAGAGAGAGCGTGTTGTTACTATCCGGCTAGCGACGGGGCACTTCTACAAGCCAAATTGTTTTACGATGACGCGGCTTCCAATCGACGATCGGAGCTCCCGTTTAAACTTGGATCTACACTATTAAAACAGTATTTGGAACTAAATTCTCAGATTTTTTCCGAACATCAACGTGACTTAGTGAATGCAAAAGATGTCAAATTGACGAATTTAATGGCCGATGTGGCGTTTTATGAGTTTAAAACGGGTGTGAAACAATACCAAATACTGATTGAATAATTTTATAGAAAATTTCTGTGTTCACCTATTAGAGTAAGATGAGTAATATCTGCATTCTTCGAATTTAAATCTTTTATCATCAATTTTCTATCGAGATTTTATTTTCAAAGCCATTTCAATTTTAGACTATTTGTTTGATAGGTAGAATGACTATTCAAAAAAAAATTATGAAATTTAGTTTCAAATATCTTTAAATCGTGTAAAGATCAAAGCAGTCTAACGAGCCGATCGTTGATTTGGAAGCTGCCATGCATCAAAAACCAACTTGATACACGGGAGGCGGCGACGGGGGGGGGGGGCCCGGGCAGATGTCTGGGGGGGGGGGGTGGCGGGGAGTGGGCCCGGCCTGGCGTCCTCGGCTAACACCTAGAAAGTAATAAGTAGGCCGGACTCAGTATATAGTCCGCGCTACATAACTATTAAAATACACAAAACACGTGTGCTACCAAGTTTTCCAGCCTTAAGAACTAATCTGCTTTTGATCAGCTTTCACCCGCTTAGATGCATACTATTCTAACCAACACACCACTCACCTAGCGGGCCCTACCATCATTCTAAACCGCACATAATCTGTAACTCAATGGCCAAAAACGTTACGTACTATCTAATGACTTGCCGCGCTATTGGAATCAGTATATTGAGCGCTATTCTATATATAGTATATATATAATATATATAGAGAAGAGAGAGAGAGAGAGACGAGAGAGAGAGAGAGAGTAAAGGCTACTATACTCTTATGAGGTATAGAGGCCCTTCGTAGCCTCATAAGTTGTTTTCAAATGATGGGCGCTTCCGAATCGACGATGCCAACTCCATTAAATATGATCTAGAAGTATTGTAAAACTTCTGAGAAAATAAATTTTCGTAATTTTTCGAAATCAATAATAAAGTCCATCAATGATTATATAATTATATTATAATATATAGTATATATAATATATATATATATATTAGAATTCGGCTACTATACTCTTATAAAAGTATATCGCCCTCCTAGGTACTCATAAAGTCATTTTCCGATGATAGAGCTTCCCTGGAAAGGCAGACGGATGGCATACCGTTAACACAATTGATCAAGAGCAAATAAAACTTCTAAGAAAAAGCAATTTCAATGAAATTTTTGACATCATGTTACCTTACGATCAAAAAGCTCACCCAAATGACAATTTAAACGACCGGTATGGGATAATTGCTAGTTTAAACGGTGCAAAAGAATGGACGAGAGGTTGAAATTTCTTTATAGAAAATTCTATTCACATACCTAGATAAGATATATAAGCTCCCGATCTTTAAAATTGAAAGATCCGATCATTATTTTAGAATCAATTCGTTCGATTTTGACGTGCGATTGGAATTTTTGTGCCGCGACCTTTTCTGCTCGTAGTTTAGGCTCATTTATAATGGCACGTTTGATGGAACTTTTATTATGATACTTTGGAAAAAAGTGTGAAGATGTTATATTTTAGAGAGTTTCAAACACTCTAATCATAGTTAATCGCGGATGGAAGTTGTCGATTCCGGAGACTCCTCAAATTGAAAATAACTATATAAGTAACGCATACGAAGGGCCCACAATACTCATAAAGTATAGTAGCCCTAAATAATATATATATATACTATATACGCAGAGTGATGGCTACTATACCTAATCGAAGGACGGAGCCTTCGTGCTTCAAGCTGCGTTATTCCTATGTTGCGGCTTCGAATCGTCGATGCGGGCTCCGTTAAACTTGATCTAACGAGTATTTGAAGTACCTTAGAAAATAAAATTTTAGATTTTACGATATCATTTGCCTTGTGAACGAAGGGCTCATAAATCACGGCTGAAAATAAAAAATCTTTACAAAATTGCATCAATATTAAACATTAAAATTATAAAGTAAAGATATTTGATCTTGTTTTATCATAGTATAAGAATTTTTCTATGCAAAGATTTCATAATTGTTTGGATATTTTATACCGTCAAACTTGCAAAGGCTCAACGTAGCGTAGGCCATTGAAATTGTGTTGACTTTTTGACCCATTGGATCCACTTAAGCATAATGTATATCGGAAAAATAATAAAATTACTTTCTAGTACTCCAAATACTCTAGATCAAGTTTAACGGAGCCCGATTGACTGATTCGAAGTTGCACACATCGCAAAACGATGCTGGAAAGCCACGGAAGGCTCCGTGTTTCCGATAGGCATAGTAGCCTCACTCCTATAGAATATATATATATATATATATAATTATATATATATATATTATATATAGTGTATTGACAGAAAATACTCTCAAAAGCACCAACGCCCTGGTATTTATAAGTTCTATCTCCACCCCCCCCGGCCCTTTAAATCTAACTTCGACGCTACGTAATAACCTTGATCAACACTATTCCACCTACCACAACCTACCATTCACTCAATACCAACCAATCAGTCGTCAACTCTAAACATCTCTCAATCTCAGATGGCCTAACAAACTCAAAACGCACCAACCCTTGAGTTTCCGTGAGAGTATTGCTAGCATTCAACTCTTCTCTCTCTCTCTCTCTTCTTCTCTCTCTCTCTCCCCCCTCTCTCTATATATAGATATGTGATAATATATATATATATTATATAATATTCAATAAAGTATGGTTCGTGTAGATGTCTCCTGGTGGTTGCGTCTGAGAAGACTTCAACATCTTGCTTGCTCGCACGTATGGTAGGTGTCCGAGACAAGTAGAGTCGTTTGGCGTAAATGACCAAATACTCAAGCGCTGCGAAAGTGACGTTCTGACACTGAACTGCAAAGTGCAGATTTCAGTGTGAGTACCGTACCTAGGGAGGAGTACG